>NC_048222.1:67381427-67403675 GCF_002007445.2 Ailuropoda melanoleuca
AGGTGGCTACCGCTTCCCGGCGCCCTGACACGGCGGCTCCCTCCCCCTTCTGTTTAGCTTCCGATATCTGTGCGCGGTTTCACGGCTCCCCGCTTCGTACCTCGATACTCAGCGCTGGAGATGTTCATTTGTAGAGATCCAGATGTATCTTCCTGCGTCTCAGGCTGATTCCGTGGATGTTCCTGCTGGTCTGGTACCTATCCAGCTCAACTCAGGGGACCGGCTGAAAAAGGGGTCCCCTACTCCTCCACCATCTTCTAAGTATCTCTGCTTAGAGAGTCTTTTACGTTGTTGTTCAGAGTGAACGTTTTGAGCAACAGGTCACTTACCTTCACTCAGGCAAGAAAAGTCAGTATTTGGGTAAAAAAGGAGTTTGTTCTTCCTCAGCAAGTTCCCCTTGGTCTTGCTTATTGCGAAGGGAAACACGTGCGTGCGCACAGCAGAGTAAACCAGTAAACNAGGGAAACACGTGCGTGCGCACACCACAGTAAACCAGTAAACTGGTTGTTTGCAGTGGTTCTCAAAGTACAACTCGTAACTAAGTTTTCTGCTCCTACTCAGCAAAAGACAGCTGCCAACTCTTCTTTGTATATTCATTTAAAATAATATTTGACATTACGATAAACATAGGAGCCAATTACTGTGTGCTTAGCACATATAAAATGATTTCTTCCTCGCGACGATTCCCCATGATAGGGACGTTATCACACCCACTTTACAGGTGAGGCACTGAGAAATTGTGCAACTCTCCCAAGGTCACACAAAACTGCAGCTGAGACCGTCTGGCTCTGGATTCCATGTGCCTTAAAGTGACTTTGGGGGCGCCTGGGTGGCTCAGTTGGTTAAGCGTCTGCCTTTGGCTCAGGTCATGATCCCAGGGTCTTGGGACTGAACCCCTCATCAGGCTCCATGCTCAGCGGGGAGCCTGCTTCTCCCTCTCCTCCCTGCTCATGCGCGCTCTCTCTCTCTCGCTAGCTCTTTCTCTCTCAAATAAATAAAATATTTTAAAAAAAAAGTGACTTTGTTCTGTGTTTTTCCATTTGGTGTAACTGCTGAAATTTCTATTTTACATTCTTGCAACCGAGAAAATCTTGTAGATTGATTCATTTAATTCTGCTGGGTTCATTTGAGATGAATGATAATTATTAGTGCCATCTAGTGATATTTATTTTACTGATCTAATACATGGAAAATTTCTGGCAGGACATTGGAATATCAGTTAATTGATTTATTCACAAGTATTTATTTTCCTGAAGTGGAAATTACATTTAGCTATTTAATAACTATTCTTTCTTTGATAAAGTGGGAGAAGTAACAGAATTCCAATTTTTAAGATTTCTATAATTGCTACATCAAACTCACTTGGAAATTTGAAAGGGAGGAAATTTTATGACTAATAGACTATAATAGCTTGAAGAAGGTTAGGAGAAGTTGTATAAATTGCAGACCCTTTCCTGAAAGGCATCTTACAACACAAAGTGAGTGAGGGTAAACTTTCCTAGATTTGGTTCAATGGGATTCTTAAAATTTGTTATATATCACAGTTACACTTGAGGGCCATATCCTCGAAATCCAGAAATCTCTAGTACCCTTAGTAGGCATATGATAAGTACTTGCAGAGCAGATATTACAGAATGAATTCAAATTGCTGCCCCAAGACAGAGGAAACAGTTTCAAACTTCTGGCTTTTGGAACATTTTTTGTTTTCCCTAAAGTGTATATTGTTAATATCACCAATAAATAGTAAACGAATGGGTCAGATTCGGCTCCACGACATTTCAGATGGCAGATTATCTTGAAAGAAGATAGTAACCACATTTCTTCTGACTTCCACAAGCCATGTACTCAACTTATGTTCCAAGGTCCCGTTTCGAGCGTTGGTGTTGGTCTTTTCCCGGAAATACCCCTCTTTTTTAAAAAAACAAACCAAAAGCTTGATTCTCCTTCTTTCATTGCCTAAAACACATTGTCCACATTCAATCTCATTAAAGAGAACACATAAACTTGGGAAATTTTACCAAGTCACCTACGAGGAGTTCCTTTTGTTTTTAGTCATGTCCTTTTTAGGAAAAATAAGTAATTGTACCCAAATCCTGTCTCTCCTGTCATTTCTAGGTCACTGTGCAGGTGGTTGAGAGCCTCCGGAGGCTGGACATTCACTCCCCCCGGGCTGGCACTGCCAACGTGGAAATACACCCAGACCAGTGCCCAGCCTCTTCTCATCTCGCATTTTCGCTCTCCTATATGATGTTTTAAATCCGTGTTATTCTTCCTGCTCTTTCCACTCAATCTGAGAGTGGAGTTTGGCCCAAGAGGAGACAAAACAAACGTAGCAAGCCAAAAACCAAGTTGGCTGTCAGGCATCCCTGTCAACATCTCTAAGCCAGTGCATAACACCAGGGAAACCCGAGGCGACAATTGTGTGCTCCAGTTTCTGCCCTGTCATGATGCAGAGAATATTTGCCTGGCAAGTGGGTGGTGAACTTCAGGCACGTTATTGTCAATAACGGCCACGTGACCGTCTGGTTTTAACCCAATCTCTTGTTGAATCAGAAGCAAAACCCAAGAAGGGGAGCGAGAAGGTGGCCTCCACAGGGGATCAGCTGCATTCCCACGCCTGCAAGAAGACCACTCAGAGCCCATCTTTGCCAGAGCTTTCGGTTGGGGCAGAGAGTGCCCCAGAGCTCTAATTTTCAGTCTGTATTTCAAAGGTAATGCCTAGAAATCAATTTTCTGCTTGTCCTCTTGTTTAGTCAAGGGGAGAAATTTGCTGCTTATGAAGGCTTGAGGGCCTGACACCACTTCAAGAGAGCTCTCCAGGATCACAGGTTAAGGTATCTTCTGCGTCAGCTCGCCCTCCCCACACCGCAGAAAGCCTCAACCTTGACCTAGAGGGAATTTCCTTTCTAGAGGAGAGCAAGGAAATTCCATTTCCATGTTAACAGAGGGAGGTCTCCCCCTGTCACTGTCTGCCGCTGTTAGCTCTGTGGGCTCTGGGAGCCCAATTATGTGTGGAGGCATTAAAAAGGGAGCTGGTGTGCAGACTGGCATGCAGAAGACACGGACACAGATCCTGTCAACAAATAATGGAATGTGCTGGTGTGTTGGCACACACATCTGCAGTTTGCAAGATTACCTTTCAAAGTGGACTTACTGTACGGCTTGAAGGGAGCGGAGGCCCCCATTTCTCTACCTTTCCTGCTTGGATGGTCTGGATGCCATCGACACAGGCAGCGGAGAAAATAACAGCAGGGTTCACTGTTCATGCAAGTGTAATAATAGTCTTTAACAGAAGAAGAGTAATTACCTTTGTCTAGTTTTTCCTGCTGTAAAGTGTAATAAAATAGAGGGCCAGCGTCTACTGTGATACGCGCCACGCTGCTCATCTGAAATGCACGCCAATGGCTCTGCAACATCCTTTGATCACAAGCTAAATTCACATCTTAATTTTGAAAACTCCATTACCGTCGGGTAGATTCCCCGAATGCATTTGACAGCTCTCAGGCCAGCGCTATTAGGTGAGAAATCTCAAAGCCCTGCTAGATTTACAGCCCGGGAGATCATAGAGCATGAGCGGGGGCCGTCCCATCCCCCATCGATTCTCCAGCATCACGGTGACAGGAGGTATCTGTGTAGCAGAAGGAAGAGCTCGAGAGGGGTGGCTGCATTTGGAAATAGAAGCCCCTGTGAGCCGCCGGAAGCAGTGGTGCTGAAAAGCAATCGCGGGTGTCAAGAACTTTCTTCGCTAAGCAGTGCAGCTGGTGGCAGTAAATAGCGTTCTAATAAAGGAGGATGTTCGGTCCATGACATAAGTGCATACTGTTTCAACTACCAAACATAATTTATGAGATGGCATGTGTGGGAAATGGGTTCTCCTCCTATACATTTATAAATAAAAATGCGAAGATTTCAATAGGAAGAAAAGATCTGCATTTTAAATCAAAGTAAAATGGGAAGATCAATGAGAAGCGCACTGTTTTTCTAAGCACGCCATGATACATCACATTTACAAGACGCTTCGGGTGTCACACTGTACAATTACTTTCATTCCTAAAAAAGATGGATGCTGTTTTCTAGGATAGTGAATGCCGTATTTATGACATGAGGTCCCCTCATGCCCCACCTCTTCCAGAAGCTGCAAAAAGGCAAACGCTTACGTCCAGTACCTCGGACCTCCCTTTCAAAGATAGGAGCACACGTTCTTATACAAGCCAGTAATGAAATCCAGTCAATTTCACCTAATCCTTAAAATGGTTCTGAGGGAACTGTTGAAAATGATGAACCAGAAAAGCCACATGTACTATTAGCAAGGCTTAAACACCGGGGCTCATCTGACCTCTTAACTCATTGACTCTGCATGAGTAAATAAGTTATTAGTTTTGACATAACCAGTGGTTTATTTTACCATCTACTGCTGTTCTTTGTTACATGTTCTATTCATACCACATGTTATTGCTCTTTATAATTACTGTGGAACATAGCAATTGCACAGACTGTATCATATCCCACTGGGATAAACATTGTGGATGAGGGACCAGAAGAACTTGCCTTTGACTTAAAGTTTATTCCTACTGCTTTCTTTACATGAGAAAGATTTTTCACTGACGCCATTCACAAAACTAACTCTATGTTTTAATGACTATGGAGCCACTTTGAATAGCACTTTATCCAGGAACTCCAAATGCCAATTTGTTTTCTACTGTGAGGTGTGTGTTCGAGCTTATGAAATGAATAGCTGGTTAATCTTTGAAGCTATTATACTCAAGATAAAAATCTACTGAACCTGAAAGCGAAATCCAGCATTCACACTGCTATTCTTTGAAATTCGTTTTTCCCTACTGTGCCTGTATAACTGTTTGTTAATATCATATTTTGCTTTAAAGAGAGAGTATGGTAACCTCAGATGTCAACCAGCACCAGTATTTTCCTTATCGTTTTGCGGACTCTGAAACTCATTACTTAGGGATAGAGAAGCCGGATTTCTAGTCTCTTTGGGATGAAAACACTAAAAATTAGTAGCTACAGCATAAAGACATGGTGCTAAGTGGGTATTATTTTTATGTGTTTTAACTGTAAGTTTGAACCCAGCCTAAGGGCAGACAGATTTGAAACATCATTATCATCGAGTCAAGAAGGACGAGAAAATAGTGTGAAAACTTTGGCAAAGTTCTTTGGTAAAGAGAAAAACCCTTTAGATAATCAAAGGTGCAGAGCTACGGGCAGGATTTTGCTTCACCGTGTCCCCTAAACTGTTAAGAACCAGATGGCTTCAGAGAAATTATATATGAAACTGATAAAGATTTGAATCCAGTGGTTTCTGGGGAATTCTAGGCAGATGCCATCAGGATGTGCATAAAAAGTTAAACAGCAGTAATGAATTCCCTTAAATGTCTCTTAAAACGCATCTGGATTCTGAAAGTCCGTATTTTGATTTTGTGTGTGCGGCTGATAGCTCTAAGTCAAAACAGGGGAATAGAGTTACTCAAGATTTTAAATCACTTGCACACATATTCTTTCTCTAAGTCAGCAACAGAGAAAATATGAAAGTTTATCTTACTTTTCAAGAAAGCATTGATGGGCATATGGTGAACATTAGTTATCTGAAAAAAAAATCTGTTTTGGTCATGACTGAATGTTGCTTCTTTTATTCTGAAATCACCAGCTCAGGACTGAACTGACTTGCCGCGCACGCATGACATTAAAGGAAGAAGTGATAAAAATTTTCTCAGTTACGGCTCCCCACACTGGGGGTGAGAACACACCTTTGCGGTTGATCGTGGCTTGGACTTGGTCCCTCATAACTGCAGGAGGGGAGTGAGGAGGGGTGCCACTCTGATCCTCACAGAGAATCCCACCACGCAAACTGAAGTTTTAGAATCATCTGAAGTTCCTTTGGAAAATAGAACTTAGTGACAATTTTCTCAACTTGTCACCCTTTATCAGTAACCTTCAGTTTTCTCACTTTTAACAGAGAGATGTGTGTCTTCTTCTGCTGCTGGAATTCTTGGGTGTAGGACCCAACCGTGGTACACTCTGATGAACGTTGACACCTAATGGCAAGATTTCCAAATCTGGATTGTCAAGCTCAGCCTCTCTCTTGAGTATGGAGGCATGTTTTTCTCTCTCCTCTGGCTCTCGGCTTGGTGTGTATTCAACACTGACCCTCCCTTTCCTAGAGGAGAAATTTCTTTCTGTTCTCTGTGCAGGGAAAGCTGAGTTCTCACCATATTCTTATTTTCACCCTTTGGACGTTGTGGATCTTGCACTGAGACTGCTTCTTTCTTCGCTCTGGCTGTTAAGAAACTCCAAGTCAAATCTGCCTTATATCAAATCACTATATAAGTCAGATAGTATACATTTAAAGTGCTCCTTTTCGTCTTGACTTCAACTTATTTCTGTTCATCTCCATTTCCCACTCATTTTTAACCTGTTGTAACATCTCTACCCCCTGCGAAAGCACTCCCAAATCCATTTATACAAAAAGGAGAAGCATGAATAAGTAAACTAACTTTGAAATATCCTCTCCTTCCCCATAGGCTCTTCTACACTGAACGCTGCCAAGTAGTGACTGAGTTTCCCTTTTTCCCCCAGCCACTATTTCTATTCATTCTCTGTTAATCTCTCTGGAAGCCATTCCACCCTTTTCTCATTTGACTGCCATTGCTTTAGTTCAGGTAAGCCACCTTGGTCTGCCCCCAAGGATATGGTTATTAACTCCCTGCTTACAAATACAAACATTTTTTTTTTAAAGATTTGATTTATTTATTCGACAGAGATAGAGACAGCCAGCGAGAGAGGGAACACAAGCAGGGGGAGTGGGAGAGGAAGAAGCAGGCTCACAGCAGAGGGCAGAGGAGCCCGATGTGGGGCTCGATCCCAGAACGCCGGGATCATGCCCTGAGCCAAAGGCAGATGCTCAACCGCTGTGCCACCCAGGTGCCCCCACAAATACAAACATTATTATTACTTCTTTGCTTTNGGAGGAGCCCAATGTGGGACTCGATCCCGGAACGCCGGGATCACGCCCTGAGCCGAAGGCAGATGCTCAACCGCTGTGCCACCCAGGTGCCCCCACAAATACAAACATTATTATTACTTCTTTGCTTGAAAACGGTTAGCCAGCTTTGTATTTCCCACACTGAACATCTAAATTTCTGCCATGGGGAGCAAGGCAGGCATTCATTATCTGGCATCAGATTTTCTTCTAGGCTTTTCATGGGCCTTCCTCATTCACCCTGTGCAACTAATCACCCAATCACCTCAAACTGCTAATAATGCCTGAACAGGTTATATATGTATTTTTCCCCCACACTTCCATGGCTTTGGATAGGCTATTCCCTTTGCCTAGAAAATGTCAGTCTCTGTCCCCGTAAACCCTTTCTCCATCCTTCTAGAAAAAAGCTGCTTCTTCTAGAAGCCCAATCTCACAGGTCACTGTCTTTCTGAAGAACTAGTCAATAGGTACTCTCTTCTCCTCGCCCCCTTTGAATAAATCTCCATCTGCACATTCCACAGCATATTTTAAGAATTTGTTTACTTGTCTTTTCCCTGTATGAAACTGGCATTCTTCAACAATAGGGTCTTTTTATTGTTCCTTGTGACTCTAGTGTTCAGTACCAGGCTGGGAAATATGGTTATCATAGATGTATGGCTATTGTTAAAGTGACAGTGAAGTCATGATGGAGTAGTGTGGGCCCCCAATCCAGTAGGACTTGGAAGACGGTGACCATGAAGACAGGGAGAGCACCGAGTAATGACAGAGGCCGAGATTCAGAGCTGCAAGCCAAGGAAAGCCAAAGATCGCCATAAACCATCAGATGCTAGGAAGGGGCACGGAAGGGTCCCTTATAGGTTTCAGAGGCAGTGTGACTCTGCGAACACCTTAACCTCAGACTTCTGGTCTCTAGAACTGCAGAGGCAATACATCTTTGTTGTTTCACACCGCCCAGTTTAGGACACTCTGCTACAGCAGTTTAAGAAACTAATACGCCCTCTATGCTCATTTTAAACGTAAGCATTAATTTCTCATACTTTTCATTTTGATCATGATATAGAACTCCCTTCAATGTAAGGTTAAACTCTGTAAGGTTTCTAAACGATGTTTCTCTCAAAAGTTTCAAATACTTCCAATGAAAAATGTCACTGTTGATCAGAAGTGTATTGACCTAAACAATGGACCTAGCAAAGCCTTATGAAAGAGAGTCCCCTTCCTGTCTTGCCCTGGAGCCTTAAAGCATCTGTGACCAGAGTTCATATAGTGTTTCTAAAAATAATTTCTGAGGAGGTATCATTTACATCCAAAAATGAATCCATTTAAGTGGAAAGTTTAATGAATTCTGGCCAACGGACACTGCATATAATCACCAGCATAATCTAAAGAAAGAACACTTTCATCACCCCAAAAGGTTTCCTTGTGCGCCTTCCCAGAATCAACCTCCCTGCCCCCAGCAAACTATTGATCTCCTTTTCCCAAAGATTCATCTTTTCTAGAGTTTCCTGTGAATGGATTCATACTTCTTTATGTCTGACTTCTTTCACTAAGTATTACGTTTTTAAGATTTATCCAAGATGTTGCATGTATCAATAGTGCATTTTTTTCTATTGCTGAATAGTATTCCATTACATGGATATATAGCTATTTATTTATCCATTCACCTGTTGATGGACATTTGGATTGTTCCCAGCTTTTGGCTATTATGAATAGAGTCCCTATAACTATTCATGTACAAGTCTTGGTGTTGACATATGTTTTCATTTCTCTTAGATAAATACGCAGGGGTGGAATTGCTGGGTCGTAGGGTAAGTGTATGTTTAACATTTTAAGAAATTACTAAACTGTGTCGAAGTGGCGTTCACGAAGCCTTGATATTGCCGGTCTTCAATATTTTGGTCGTTCTAATGGATGAGCGTATTTTGTGGTTTTAATTTGCATTTTCCTGATGACTAAATGATATTCATGATCTCTTCTTGTGCTTATTGGTCATTTGTGTATCATCTTTAGTGAAGTTTCTGTTCAAATCTTTTGTTCAGTTTTAAAAATAAGTTTGTCTTGGGGTGCCTGGGTGGCACAGCGGTTAAGCATCTGCCTTCGGCTCAGGGCGTAATCCCGGCGTTATGGGATCGAGCCCCACACCAGGCTCCTCTGCTATGAGCCTGCCTCTTCCTTTCCCACTCCCCCTGCTTGTGTTCCCTCTCTCGCTGGCTGTCTTTTATCTCTGTCGAATAAATAAATAAAATCTTTTAAAAAATAAGTTTGTCTTATTGAGTTATAAGAGATTTTTATATATCCTCGACACACGCCTTTATCAGATGTCTGCTCTGCAAATATTTTCTAGCAGTCTGGCTTGCCTTTTCATTTTCTTAGTGGTACCTTTCAAAGAACAGGGGTTTTTAATTTTGATCGAGTCCAATTATCATTTCTCTTTTCATATGTCCTACTTTGTGTCCTAGTAACCTTTGCCAAAGTCACAATTTTTTCTTCTATTAAATAATTTTATATTATCTTTTATATTTAGGTTTCTGATCCATTTTGGATAAATTTTTGCATATGGTGTGAGGCAGGGGTCTGAATTCATTTCTTCCTCCTTATAAATATGTATTTGTTCCAGCACCATTCTTTTGAAATTACTGTATTTCTCCATTGAATTACCTCAGCATCTTTGTCAAAAATCAATTGACATAGATGCATAGGTCTATTTCTGGAGTCTCTCTCTGTTCCGTTGATCTATATGTCTATTTTTCACATTCTTCAGATTACCAGAGCTCTACAGGACATCCAAAACGAGTTCTATTAGTTCTTCAGTTTTTCTTTTTCAAGATTGTCTTGGCTATTCTAGGTCCTTTGCATTTCTATATAAGTTCCAGAATCAACACATCAATTTCTAAAACAAAAAACACCACCAACAAAAAAAACCACTGCTGGGATTTTGCTTAAGGTTACACTGAATCTCTAGGTCAATTTGGTGAGAACTGATATGTTAACAATGGTAGGTCTTCTGATCAATGAACCTGATAGACCATTTATTTCAGCCATCCCTATTTCTCTCTGTAGTAATTCACACATTTTAAAACAGGTTTTGTTAACATTTATTTCTCAAAGAGGAACCATAATTCTTTCCTTGTGACTTGGGTCTTTTTTTACTCTAAGCAGGACAATGTATGGGTCATTGAAAACCAAAGCAAAAGAAAAATTGAACCATTTTGCTATTGGGCATAAATAATTTATTCTCCCTTCTTCCATGTTATGATTATGTTTATAGAGAAAACTGCAGGTGAATATCACCTGACGAGATTACATTTTCCTTTATAGTTTGAAAAAAAATGACAATAATCACATAGGCCCTAGGCTTCTAAGTTTTAACATTATAGATGTGAATGTAACTAATGTGAAGATACTTAACTTTGATTTGAAGCATATATGGCATGAACATCTTCTCAAATGCCCTAGTTGGAAGAGAATTGCCCCTTTTCAGAACATTTTCACTTTCCTTCTTTGACTGTCACGAACCTGAAGCTACAGGACTATATACTGGTTGTAGACGGAGGTTACGTACCAGCAGTAGATTACAGGACATTAATAGACTGTATAAGAACACTGCAGGTTATGGGTTGAGAGTTCACTGGTAGGCTGGCTGTAGGCTGCAGATTTGCCTGTGATGTTCTGTGTTTGGCTGAAGTTGGATTTGTTTAGAGTTTGTGAATTTGTGAATGTCAGGGAAAGGGATAGTCTCTAATCCCTTATCTCTTTCTGAAACATAAAAAGTTCTGAAAACCCCAAATTTTTAGAAAATAGCATTTGATAGCAAACCTGATCAGACCTAAACTCATTTAGTACCCAAACCCGACCTAAACTGACACAAGGCTATTTTTGGTGTTTTCTATCACTTAGTGTGAATATTCAAAAAATTCACTGCTGAAATGTTTGTGCATTTGATTATGGCAGACTGTTGCACACCCTACATAACCCATGGTACGTACATTACATTACCTTTCTAAAATCTGAAACATTCCCAATTCTGAAGTACATCTGAGCCCAAAGATTTTATACACGTGATTTGGACTTGTGTATCTGATTTCTGTATACAAGTGATTTTTTCTGTATACAAGTGATTTGGACTTGTGTACCTGATTATGGTAAATTTGCAATTTTTTTTTTTTTGGTTACACCTGATCTGTGAGTGGGTATAAAAATGTGAATCTAGAATGCATTCCTTTTTTTGGCAGCCCAGACTACATTCGGTCTTTCTAACAGCATCTGGCTCCTTTTGGGGAATGCCCTCTTCCTTCTCGGGGGCTAACCCTTGTATTTCCTCAAGATTAGAAGCTGAAGGGGACAGATGCTCCTGCCCCAAATCTGTCAAGCGTTGGTCATATTTGAACCATACTTGGCTGGCTATTCAGATGCCCAGTCCTGTCACTCTTGGAGGAGTTGGGATAAATAACACAAGGCTGATGAAGATTGTACAGCATACAGCTCAGCAGCACGTGCCAAGTCCTCTGGACTTATTTTCAGCCTCCCCTGAACTTCTGGGAGCTGCGAATGTGACTTTCTTTGGAAACAGGGTCTTTGCAGATATAAGCAAGTTAAGATCAGATCACACTGGATTCGGGTGGACCCTAGTCCAATATTACTGGTATTGTTATAAGGAGAGAAGAGACATACACACAATGAAACTGCCGTGTGACGATGGGGGCAGGGATTGGAGTGATCCATCTACAAGCCAAGGAATGCCAGAGATTGCTAGGAATCACCAGAAGCTGGAAGAGGAAAGGAAGGAATCTTCCCTAGAGCCTTTGAGAGAGTATGACACTACTAACATGTTGATTTTTGATTTCTAGCCACCAGAACTTTGAAGGCAATAAATTTTTCTTTTTTCCTTCTTTTTATTTATTTATTTATTTATTTACTTTTATGCTATGCTCAAGTGGGGCTTGAACTTACAACCCTGAGATCCAACATCATCCTCTCTGCTAACTGAACCAGCCAGGCACTCCAAAATCTGTGTTGCTTTAAGCCACCTCATTTGTAATAATTTGTTACAACAGTCCTTGGAAACTAACACACTGCCAGTAAGTTCTCTCTTGGTTAAGGCAATCAGCATTTGCTTCTTTTGTTTGCAACTAGACATTCTAATTCATTTGCCAAGTAATAACCTATACACTCTTGTGTGATTCATGCATGTTGTAAGTATTTAAAAAATTCTAAACAGGAATAAGCTTAGATAAAAGAGGTAAATTTTCCTACTCAAAGAACCACAAGTATCAAAGCTAAAAGACAACTCAGACATTGAGATGCAACACTACAGGGTGACTAAGATCCTGAGGGGTTCCAAAATAAAATATTTTGTTGCTCCTAGCAACAAATTAGTGAATAGCCAATCAGGGACTGCATTTAAAATGTATCAAAAATAGGCTGTCCTTTATGTAAGAGAAAGTCTTTTATGTTATGATTGCTTTTCAAGATATATCACATTATGATAAACCATCATGTACATTGTTTTGACAATCAGAGAATTTATGAATGAGAAACTGATTTGCCTGCAGTGATGAACTGAATTGTAAAAAAAAAAAAAAAGCATTAGCAGTGATGATATCATTTCAAAGTTGTTTAAGATTTGTGTTGCAGTTTTGCTTTCTTTTTAATCAGGAGCAAAAAAAAGAAAAAAAAAGCAGCCAATAGGCATTTATTTTGTAGTAACAAGCACCTGACAGGGCTCATTAGAAGAACTCACAAATCCATAGGTACAGGCTGATTTGTTTCTGCCGAATCATGTTTACGTGACCTCTCCTCTGTAGTATCTAGATATCCTTACTCGTGTTTTTAACCTTGCGCAAGGGGGAGTGTCACCCACTTTTGCTGCTCTTTATTCTCGAGTTCTTGCAGTGAGAGTGAGGATTCTCACCGGTCTAAAGGGGGAACATGGAGCAGTTGGGACCCTGAGCCACAGGTCTGTGTGTCAGGCACAAAGTGCCTCCTTGATTTGCAGGAAACAAAACTTAAAGTGAAACAGAAATTATGACTCCATTCTTCCATTTATGCCTGACAAAACAAAACCAAATCTCAAGAGCTCAAATCATCGTGGAAGAATAAAGAAGTTGTCCAAAGTGAAGAAATCGTATTCACAGGCGTGGTAAGATTGTCCGTAACCAAAGTTTCCAGGCAGTTCTGTTGAGGCTTGAAAGTACAACTATGCTGCAGTTAGAGTGTTGTGAGGGGAGGGCAGGCTCAGAAATTCCAAGCATTCGGCTCCCCAAGATGAATCCTTTTCTTGTCAAGAAATCAACTCAGCTCGCATGAGTCTCAAATGCAAACTAGATGCCAATTTATTTAATTCAAACGTAAAGTATCATCATGAGAAGACCAGACAAGGTTGGTTTTCTCACTAGCAAAGAGAGCGATAACGAAGTTATCCAAGTTATAACGAAGACGCTAATATATATGTCGTTGGAACACTAGAGAGCAGCTGTGTGATTCAAATTTCAGTGGTCTTGCTAACCTGGGGTATCTAGCTCTAGGAGAAGAAACCCATCACAGGCACCCGGTGGGCTGACTCTGGAAACCCGACCTTCTAGCCTTTGGCATCACTGGCCACCCACTCCCAGCTGCCTGACTTCTGACTCCCCATTCTCCAACTTCCAGTCTGGCCACCCTCCTTCTGAAGGGCTGCTTCCTTCTCTAGAGGCCTCATGCTATTGGCCAAGCAGCTCCTTTTGGTACGTAGTCGCCATCCGGATCTTTAGACTGGGGGAATCTTCTAGTCATCGAGTAACCTGTCATTTTTCCCCAAATTGACTTTATCTGGTGTGATATTTAAGATTCCAAATTAATAAATTCTGGTTTGGAGCAAGCTTTGTTTTTTCCCTGTGTATTGTCAACAGGCACTGTGATCCTGAGAATGTCTGCCTCTCCTCACTGCATACAGGGAGACTAGACTATGAACACAACCATGAGTTCTTCGAGAATTGAGGGTACGTGGATGCTGGCGAATGTTTGTTGAATGAATGAGTGTGAGTGATGAGTGGTGCTGTTTACCTGTTTTGAACTTCATGCAGGAGGTGCACTGACCCATGGAGGTGCTCTTGCCCATCACTTCTGATGATCAGGGATCGTCTTGTTTTTAATTAAATCAAATCTTCACTAGTGAGTAAACTTTCAAGCTCCTGTCATGCCAGACACATTCAGTTCGCAGTGAAGAAGTGCACTGACCTCTTGACTCTCCTGTTTCATTTGAATAATTTAGACAGTTTTCTTTTTTCTAAGCAATTTAGGCAAAAAAGTAGGACGCTGCCACTGAGAAGAATGGGCAGTAATTGCGACTATGAGTCAAGAGCGTGTTGAATCGTGCTGCTCCTCCTTATTGGAGAAGGATCTTACTGGTCTCCCTAACGTATTAGTCCATTAGTCAACATATTTATTGAGTGTCTTTTATGTGTAGGGCGTTGCGATGGTTATGGTGATATGAACAATTATTATGTGTTCTCCACCTTGGGACGTCTTCCGTATGTGTTAGAAGATTACCATCTAATAATAAGAGTTAGCTGGCAGCACAGGGCTGTACTGAGAACTGCAGAACAGGTGGAGGACACCTCGGAGACCGCAAGCATTTCTACATAACCACTCGCCCATGGGGAGGTTGAACAACCCTTCAGGGACTTCATGAGAACTTGGTTTTATTCTCTTCTTAGCTTTCTCTTGTCTACAAAAAGACATTATTTTATCTTCAAAGCCATTCACCTTTCTTGGGTTACATAATATATTGTGACTTCTTGAGCAAAGTATAATGGCGAGGCCAGCTTCTCTGACTACACTCTTCTCAGGGCTTTCCATACTGAGGACTTTCAGACTCCTATCTCCAGCACTGCCTTCCCTTCGACCTCCAGACAAAACGTTCAGCTGTCAGCTTGACACCTGCACTCGGTTGTATTCTAGGAGGCCCCTCAAACCTAATACATCCAAATCAGAACTCCAGATTTCAACCCCTTCCCAGTCTTCACCGCCATCACAAGCCGCCCTCAGCTCTGTGAATGGTACCACCACCTAACCACTGGATCAAGTAAAAACCCTAGAGGTTATCCCCGTTTTTCCTCCTCACTATTCCTCCTTTTGGCATGTCCAATCTATCCACAAGACCCCTGTGTCCTAGCTCCCAACTATCCCCATTTGTCTATTCACTTCTACCATTCTCGTCCACGCTACCATCATTCTTTGCATGGTAGTCTCCTAATTTTTTTACTGCGGTTAATATACCTCAAATTTGCCATTTCAGCCATTATTATGTGCGCGGTTTGGTGGCATCAAGCACGTTCCCATTGTTGTAGAACTGTCACCCACACCCATCTTCAGAACTTTTCCATCTTCATAAACTGAACCTCTGTTCCCATTAACTAAGTCCCCACTTTCCCCTCCCCATAGCTTCCGGCAGAACCATTCTGTTCTTGGTGTCTGAGAATCTGATGACTCTGGATACCTCGTGTAAGTGGCATCACATGGGATTTCTTTCTTTTGTGACTGGCTTATTTCACTTAGCATAAGGTCCTCGAGGTTCATGTAGGTTGTAGCAGGTGTCAGGATTTCCTTCCTTTAGGAGACAGAATAAATAGCCCACTGTATGTAGATACCGCTATTTTGCTTGTCCATTCGGTCACACTTGGCTTGTTCCACCTTTTGAATATTGTGAATAATGCTGCTTCTTGCCTGATCTTGGCTTCTTCTCTTTTCCCCAAAAACCTCTTTGCCTCCTAGCAGCCACAGTGATCTTTCAAACGTTTAAATCAAATCATGCCACTTCTCTGCTTAGTGTCTTCCAGGGGCTTTCAGCTGCGCTCACTGAAATCTCAACACCTTGCCACACGGTCTTGCCCATCTTGGTTTCTTCCCTGGACCTCTGCATTCGTGCTCTCCGGCGGCAGGCCTACCTGTCATTTTGAAGCAGGGCAGACTGTTCCTGTCTCGGTGCCTTTACCCTCTGCCCGAGTTTTGCAGAAATAGCTCCTTCTCATTTAGGTCTTCGTTGTAGGTCACCTTCTGCGGACACATAATCTAAGCTAACATGCCCGCTCTCCCAACCATGTTGCTATCTGTCACATCTCCCTATTCTTTTTTTTTTCCCCCACAGCATTTATCACTATTGAAAATTGATATGCTCACTTATTGATTTACTTATTTTCTGTCTCCTCATTTTCGCATGTGCCACCATGCCACTGCTGACCCGTGGATAGGATAATGACCAATGTGATCGGAGAAATGTAAAAACAGGGAATTTCACAATTATAAAGTCAGCTGGCTGCTTTTTACAAAAACCCTTCTGTGGTCTAGTGTGCTCATTTTCCAAATACCATGCCTAGGCATTTACAAAAGGGCATATGCCACTTCAACGACCGAATGCTCTGTGATTATGGTGCCTATGCTGTGATCCTGTGTCGCTGACATATTGAGACTGAACATCTGAAAAGTGAGAATGTCCCTTGGAAGTACTTGGGACATAATAGGTCAATATATTTGGAGAGACATGTCGAAATCAGTGTGTAATTTGTATTAAATGCTGGTGGACACTCATAGATGGTACCTGTAGACCCCTGGTATCGATCACATGCTGCTGTTGGGGAAAAAAACCATTGTGCTTAGGCTCTTAAAGTGCACATGTTTATTTACAAATCATTCATATGTCTGGTGAAATATTGGACAGAATTACTAAGTATATTCAATATTAGTAAAATAGAGTTTTTCTTTGAGATCAAAAAATAAATAGAGGCTCCCATATACTTTTCCCGTATATCCTCTGGGATGACTGCCTCCCACTCCTGAGTCCATCGGCCGGATCAAGGACCATGAAGTGGGTCAATAGCAAAGCTCTGTTCACTGTCACTGATCAAGCTCATCGACAGACTTTGTTGGGGGGAGAGAACAATCCAGCTGCTGCTGTTTCTCCTGGAAATGCACAGACAGCCCTCGATGGTCTCTGGTATGATCTACTAGTTTTTGTTGAAGTTATTCCTATTCTCGAGTTAATTTTCCTTCAAATCCTCCTGGTAGATGTAATAAACCTCCCCCCCCCTTAAGGCAAAAGAGACTTTCCTTTCCAGATGACATTATGCAAAGTTTTCATCCAGCCTATCAGTAATTCGGATATACCCTCACTGGGTAATATTCAGCTCATCCTTTATCATACTTAAAATTAATGCAGAGACATTTAAACTAACGGCTTTCAGAATCAAAATATTTTCTATAAAGAAATTCGTCCAAAGAAACCTATATACAAGAGTTTTGCCCACTGTTTAAAAATGTGCTCCGATAAATAGGGTTAGCGTTCCTTAAGAAAGCGAGATGTATAAAGGGCATTTCCTTCTTATTGCATTGTAGTGTAATGTAAGTCGTTCAGGTTTGGTGAAAGTCAAGGTCCTTGGGGATGTTCGGGATAGCAGCAGTCATTTGCTCAATGTGTTGATTTTCTGGTTATGGTCTTTAAAAACAGAGAAAAATTAGACTCTTCACCTCACAGCATTGAATTATTACTGTGTGACCAGATTGTCTGAATAGTTTCCACCACGTTGAGTATTTTCTTCTCCCAGAAGCTTGCGTCAAAGAATCAAGCCACGCCGAGTGGGACGAAGAGAGGACCCAAGCAAGACCTGCACTTGGGTCTGTCTGTCGTTAGCGGGTCCCCTCCAGCAGGTTACTTTACCATCCCGGTACGACCGTTTCTTTATTTGTGGAGTGGACACAGCGATTCCTGTTCTCCTATACATTTTTAGGAAGTGTCTTAGCTTCGTAGGAAGATGCATGGAAACGACTATTAAGTGAAGAGATTTTGCCCTCAAAGTTGCTCACATTTGAAGTATTGCTATGCAGATTAATCTCACATTTTTAAAGCCCCCTTTCTTTGTTTTATCTACTGCTATTTTTATTCCTATTTTTTAAAAAAAGATTTTATTATTTATTTGAGAGAGAGAGAGCGTGAGCGAGCGTGCTCACGAGTAGTGGGGAGGAGTAGAGGAAGAGGGAGAAGCAGGCTCCCCGCTGAACAGGAAGCCTGACATGGGCTCGATCCCAGGACCCAGAGAGCACGCCCTGAGCCGAAGGCAGGTGCTCAACTCGACTAAGCCACCCAGGCGCCCCTTTATTCCTATTTTCAAGTAAACTTTTCACTAATAGTTTTAGACTTACAGAAAAGTTGTGAAGATAGCACAGAGCTCCGATACACCCCATATCCAGTTTCCTCTTTCATATCCATTCAAGATTAGAAGTTTATCCTTTTATTTTTTTTAGGGAGAGAGAGAGGGAGTATGTGAGCAGGGGGGAGAGGGGCAGGGAGAGGGAGCCAGAAAGAGAATCTTAAGCAGGCTCTACGCCCACCTGACTCCAGGCTGCATCTCACAACCCTGAGATCACGATCAGAGCCAAAAACCAAGAGTCAGAGGGTAACCGATTCTGCCACCCAGGCGCCCCAGTATTTTATCCAATTTTAATCACTAAACTAAATATTCTATATGCTCAAGTTCTGAAAAGTCGATGTGGGATGCCATGCTTCCTTTTCTGTAATCTTGGCTTTCCCTCCCCTCGCAATGGAAAATAGTGTTATCTGCTGTAAACAGATGCCAAAAACGTTGCGACGGATGCCTCAAGTAACAGAAAGTCTGACTCAACTGGCTTAAGAAACAAAATTCCTTAGCTGAGATAACAGGAGGTGTGGAGGTAGGGCGGTTCGAAGATCGGTTCAGGAATCCAGTGATGTCACCAGAGCCAGGCCTTTTCCCTGTTTCTGCTGCATCCAGCTCAGCTTGGCCTGTCTGCTGTCTAGCACTGCTCCCGCTGGCCAGATGGCTGCAGCACGTCGTGCATCTCAACCAAACGACAAAAGGGGCTCGTTCTTCTTTTGTGATTCTTGATCAGCAAGGAAAACCGCACACACTTTGCCACAAACCCTTCAGTAGACTTTCTCTCATTTGTCTTTGGTTCCATTGCATCGTAGGCCCAGGCCTACAATGCAACGGTCACTCCTAAGACAACAGGGAAGGTGGGTGTGCCATGAATGGCTTAGTGTAATTACGACGTGCCTCTTTGGGCCGGGACTGGGGTTCTCTTCTCCTGAGGAAGTATACAGCCATCTAGGGGACAGCAGACGCCTGAACGAAAAGGACGCAGGGTGGTGGTGAAGGACTATTGGGTAAGCAATGGGCAAAGGCACCTAAAACAGATGTTATTACCCTTGCATCACAATGGTGAGAAGAAATTTAAATAACAAAATAACACTAGATGATTATATACCAGCAATTATTCTAAGAAAATCATTACGTCATTTTCTAATATACTTTAAGGTAAGGATTTGGGGATCCAGTTCAGGTATGAGGGCTCTTTAAAATTTGCATGGCTGCCTCTTTTACAGATTCTGAGACAATATATACCCCCAAATATTTGTTGAGCTGTGTTGAGTATTTTGCCCAGAGCTCTGAAGAGCTATTTTTGCTTCTCTTTGTGTGAATGTGATTTATTCTTCTAAATTTTGACTTTAGAAAATATATACATATTTCAAGTAGTGTTAGTATAGGTAAGATACATAATATAGATAATAAATTGAATCAGGAAGAAGCTTATCAACTTTCAGCACCTTATCAACATTTGAAGAACTCATTTCAAATTACTTAATTTTTTTGCTTTTTAATTGTTGTTTATGGAGGGATAATGTACACAGTATACCCTTTTGGGTTTCCACAGTTCTAACAAACTTGACAAATTCATACAGTGTTCAACCACCACCAGAATCAAGGGAGAATATTTCCAACATCCTAAAAAGCTGTCTCATGCCCCCTCAGGTAGCCAATTTCCTCCCCTCCACCCTCACCCCCAGCAATCACCGATTTCTGTCCTTAGAGTTTTGCCCTTTCCAGAATATTATATAAATGGAGTAATACGGTACATGGTCTTTTAGATCTGGCTTCTTTAACTTAGCATAATTCTCTTGAGGTTTATCCATATTGTGATTTGCATCCATACCTGGATCCTTTTTATTACTGAGTAGTATTCCATTGCAGGGATGTTCCACAGTTTGTTTATTCCTGAGTTGATGACATTCAGTTTATTGCTGGCTTTGGCAATTATGAATAACACTGCTATGAATGACCGCAAAGAGGTTTCTGTGAAAACATTGGTCTTCATTTCTTTTGGGCCAATGTCTAAGCGCGAAATTGCTGGGTTATATGGTGTGCATTTAATTTTACAAGAGATTGCCAAGTATCCAGCCAAGGGGCTATACGTGTTGCATTTCCAGCAGCGCTGTGGAAGACTGCAGGTTGCTCCACGTCCTCCCCAATATTTGGTCGTGTCAGTTTATTTGAGCTATTCCGACAGGTGTGTAGTGGCTCATGTGATTTTCACTTGCACTTTCTTTAATGATGAGCGCTGCTCAACCCCTGTTCACGTGCTCCTATGGCGTAGCTCTTCACTGGCGAAATGACTGCTCAAATCTCTTCCCAATTTTTTTATGGAGTCATTTTCTTAGTATTGAGTTCTGAGAGTTATAAATATTATGGATAGGAGTTCTTGTCAGATAGGATTAGCAAATGTTTTATTCTCATCTGCGGCTCATGCTTTCATTTTCTTAACCATCTCTTTAGAAGATTAATCTATTTTTAAGATTCAAATTTTTATGTTCTAGGTCTGGGGACAACAACACATGTTAATTCTTGCTTAAAGATTGCTTACATACAGGGTTATAGTCTTTTGAAAACCCAAAAGACCATGATCATTTGCACATAGATTTTTCTGATATCCTGAAGACAATGTGAAGCAACAGTATTAAGGCTTTCTAGAATACTATGA
Source organism: Ailuropoda melanoleuca (assembly GCF_002007445.2). NCBI lineage: Eukaryota > Metazoa > Chordata > Mammalia > Carnivora > Ursidae > Ailuropoda > Ailuropoda melanoleuca. The sequence goes on from NC_048222.1 coordinate 67,402,243, forward strand.
TTATGAGCTAGGTTACTTATAAAATTCATAATTGTCCCATAGGTTTACAGCATGATTATCACTTGTAAGGAAATTAAGCTACAGAACAGTGTTCATGAACTTTTTCTTATGGCTCATTATAATACTGTTATAATGTCAGATGAACCCCCCCAAAATTACCAACAGTGATCCCTGATGAGCCCCTGGAATCGATACTGTCCCTACACAATACTGGGAAATTTCACTCTATTGAGATAGGGTGGGGTGATGCTTCGGTCACGACCCCCAAATCTCAATGACTGAGCATGAGCGTTTATTTCCGACTCTGGTTGGGTGGTGGTGTGTGCGTCGTTTTACTTAGTCTCTCAGAGCCCCCGATGGTGGAGACTCAACCTCTGGAACTTTGGTTGAGTTGTACGGCAGGACAAGAGAGAAAATAGAGAATCCTGTAGGGCTTTTCACTGCCTCACTGACAGCTCACCCGCTCACCTTTCCTCAGCCAGAGTCATAGCATGGCCCTGTGTAAACACTGGGGAGTCTGGGAAGTGTCCTCTGCTGTCCATTCAAGCAGTGAAGGAGAATCTAATATTGGCAAATACTAGTCATATTTATCACATATTCTAAAATAGCAGAAAAGATGAATTGTAATCACATTATTTAAGTGAGACATTTTGAGACAGGTTTATTACTTAACTGCCTGGGAAACCCTGGACAAATTACTTAACCTCTATGAGCCTCAATGACCCCATCTGGAAAAGGGGTAATAGTGATAGTTAACATTTATTGAGTGTATACTAGGAGCCCGGTCCTGTTAGAAGTACTCAACATATGACAGGCCTTAATCTTTGCAACTCAAAATGCAGGAAGAACCGTCGTTACAGAGGAGGCAAGTGGAGCACGAGGAGCCCGCGTAACTTGCGGACCCAGACAGCGTGTCAGACTTGCTTCTATGATCGGAAGCCAGGCGTCTGGCACCAGTGCTGCTGGGCTCCGTGACGAGGCTCTATTTTCTCTTTTGTCGGTAACCACACCTGTTTGAATGAGGTGCCTATTAAGTGCCCAGCCCCCTAGGCGCAGTCCTTGTCGTTGGAACGGTATGGTTTCGATGTGCTGGCCAAGATAGAAAGGGAAATGTAGCTAATGTATTCATTTGAATAGTTCAGTAAAAATGGTGTTGTTTTGTCGGAGCGGGGAGTGGAAGGGGAGGTGGGAAGGGTTATCCAAAAATAAGTGTGTGGCTTAGAGTTTCTATCCACAGTTCTCTAAGGCGGTCCTTTGTTTTGTACATCTCATTTAAATGATGTCCCCGGTGGGTTCAGCTCCAGCATGACACCGGACAGGTTTACACAGGGTTCTACAATAGGATGTATTTGCTGGGAGCACTGCATGATCGATTGCTGGGCTTGTCCTCTCTGAGGGGAAGGAGCTTCCATCCCGGCCCTCTTAAGAATTTT
>NC_048222.1:67403775-67538775 GCF_002007445.2 Ailuropoda melanoleuca
GAAGTTCTTTGTAGATCTTGGATACCAGTCCTTTATCTGTAGTGTCCTTTGCAAATATATCCTCCCATTCCATGGGCTGTCTCTTAGTTTTTTTGACCTTTCCTAATTTCTGTAACACATGGGAAAGAAAAAGGGCCAGGAGTTTCTAAGAAACTTGCAATGCTCACCGACTGTTTCTGTTCAGTTGTTCTTACTCCACAGTGGAAGCTAGGGTTGCGGCGGGAGCAGTCCTGGGGAGCCTCCCAATGTCGACTTTGAGAGCTTTGTCTTCCGGTGATCCATCAGATACGACTAACAAACTAGGAGAGGACATTCTCAGGGTGTTGATCACCGGTCTGGGCAACTGATGTTACAATTTCATTGTCATGATTGATTAGACATACATTTTAATATTTTTTTTTAAAGATTTTATTTATTTATTTGACAGAGATAGAGACAGCCAGCGAGAGAGGGAACACAAGCAGGGGGAGTGGGAGAGGAAGAAGCAGGNCAGGCTCATAGCGGAGGAGCCTGATGTGGGGCTCGATCCCATAACGCCGGGATCACGCCCTGAGCCGAAGGCAGACACTTAACCGCTGTGCCACCCAGGCGCCACATTTTAATTTTTTTTTAAGCGGTGCCTTGGTGGCTTAGTCAGCGAAGCGTCTGCCTTCAGCTCAGGTCATGATCCCAGGGTCCCAGGATCGAGCCCCACATGGGGCTCCCTGCTCATGGGAGCCTACTTCTCCCTCTACCCCTCACCCTGCTCGAGCAAATCGTTTTTCAGTTTTCTGACTAATAGTATGGAGAGAGAAATCGTGCTCTTCAGAAAAAGCATTTTTTCAAGTTTTCTTTATTGTTATCAAGAAGTAAGCAACTTCTATCAAAAGCATAGTTGATGAGTTAACTCCTCTGTTGCGGACCTAAGAGCACACACCCAAGCTGGCAGGGGTATTGCAAAGACTGGTTAGTTGTTTGCAAAATGCTGTCACGCTCCCAGGTGAGCTCCACACCCTCCACGCCCAGCATGGCTGTGGTAGAGTTTTCTTGCTGCCAAAGAGCATCGCTCCCCAGTCTGCCTCCATCATTCAGGATCCTGGCCTGTGTGTGGAGAGGGGAACATCAGTACTCGCTGCATTGTTTAAAAATTGTTCAGCTTGCCTGTGATCTAATGAGGTTTATTTTTAGAGGTGGTGTGCTGGCAAAGTCATGTCTTTTAAAAAGCCGCCCCAAATGGTGTTACAGACATCAATCAGGAAAAAACTCCAGGAACAAGCTAGTAATTTCCCCAAATTCCTTTTGCTTTGCTTGCTTTGTTTGTTTCTTTAAAGATCAAATTCAAATAGCACTTTATGCTTTCTTACATTGAATAAACAGTGGCCCGGAGAATATCTCAATCCCCTTGAAGAAGCCTTTGCTGTGTAACAAAGCCCTGCACCTTTCAGGGTGCATCTGGTGCCCCACGGATCTGGGCGTCCGTCAGACGGGTAAGCGCTGGCTGCTTTCTGGGCTGTCCTGCTGCCCAAGTTGTATTTATGGCAAAGGCTGCGGTCACTATCAAAAGAAACACGGGCTCGCTGCCTCGGAGCCCCTCCTCCAGAGCAGAAGAATGTTCGACCAGACGTCTGTCTGTGAGGACAGTCAACTAAACATATGCCCACTTTCAAAGGAGGGTCCTGTCCTGCCGGTCTCTTAACTTTTGGAAAAATGGCTTTTTCTAAATGAGTTTTAGAAAAGCAGTAATAAGCCAAGCTGTCCACGTTATACTGATTTCTACATTACCATAGAAAATGCACAATTTTAATGGTGTATATCGTTTATTAAACAGATCCTCGTAGGGTAGTAATAATAATTACATAATGTATAATAGAATTATAACCTGTGATACTAGTTTTATTAGGGCTATGATTTATGATGCATTAAGTACTAATCGGATTTAATCCTCCTAATAGTCCTAGGTGATAGGTATTATTTCATTTCCATGTGACAAATGAAGGAACTGAAGGTTTTAGAGAGTTTGCTTATCTGTAAGTGGATAAGCAGGGATTCCAGTGTGTTGTCAAAGCATGTGTGAGTCACCGGGTGCTAGGGAATACAGGTCGAGAATATTCTATGCTAGCCATTTTTGGTGATGATCAGAAAAGTTCATGGATGGGGCACCTGGGTGGCACAGTCGTTAAACGTCTGCCTTTGGCTCAGGGCATGATCTCGGCGTTCCGGGATCGAGTCCCACATTGGGCTCCTCCTCTGGGAGCCTGCTTCTTCCTCTCCCACTCCCCCTGCTGTGTTCCCTCTCTCGCTGGCTGTCTCTCTGTCACATAAATAAAAATAAAATCTTAAAAAAAAAAAGAAAAGTTCATGGATTATTGTTGGTTTAAGTACCCTCTTAAATACAGGAAGAGAAGATGGTAAACATAACATCTGGACATTTTTTTTTCTTTCTAAATGGAAGGAAAAATCAGATGAACATGTAAATTGGCCAGGGGGAAAAGAAGTCTTAAAAAATTTCCAGATTCATTCTTAGTGGCACATTCTTAGACAAAATGGCAATGTATGGAAACCGCCGCCAAACAATAAGTTTTAGGTGACTAAAGTGCAAGTACAATGAGAATTATTTCTGTCAGAACGCCAGCTGATTTCTACAATAGAGATTAGGGTATCAGGGCAGGGCAAAAACAGTAAGGTTCAGAATGTTCATTTCAAAATACACCATGATCCTTTACTTTGTAAATAATGAATATAACTAAGGTACTGGAAATTCCTTCCAGAATAAATTATTAACTCTTTGGTGGAGAGGACAGTGGACAGGAGGCTAAGAGGTACAGATTTCGGTCCTGCCCTTAATTAGCTAGCTATGTGACGTTGGACGAGTCACATAACCTCTGCAGACTTCAATTTTTTTCATTTACACAATGAAACCTCTGGTCCCTTCAATTCTAAAATTCTGAGTCTATGAGTCAAACTGGTCTCATCTTTGCTAATGGCTCAATTTTACTTTCCACACAGCTCTTAGGGAATTGTCAGGGAGCCACTGGAAAATGCAATTCAGTTTTCACATGAGTTTCTTTGCTCACTCCACGCCCCCGTGCTGCTGTTTTTAACCCCTTTGTCATTGCAAAAACACTTTCAAGGGTAGTGGGGGAGCAAGTAAGAGAAAAATAATTTACCAAAAGACTGGGTTTTACATTTACATGCAAAGCACTCATGTCCACTTTGCCATTTCTTTCATTGTTCGGCTTCTCGATTATTCTGTTATGTTGGATTGTTTTTTCATTTATTGCAAAATGCTTCTTAAAAATTGTAACTTTGAAAACCAGGATGGATACTTCTATTCAAATTAGCAGGAAACAAAATAGTTTTCTGATTTTTACCTAATTTTCCATGTGCAATGATTTAGCTTTTTTAGCTTCTAGAATTAATAAACTGATAGAAGTACAAAGTTTTAGGAAAATTATTTATGGCTTAATAGTAAGTATATTAACAAAAACTGCATTACCAGGTAAAACATACCAATCTCCTTTATCCTGGAAAATAATTTAACACTTCTTTTTGGGAGCGTATCTTAAAATCAATACTACAAATATAGAATCACGACCTTACAGAAATGTATTGTACTACATAGGAAGTTGATACCCCGATGATATCAAGACCATGAAAGAGAAGGCAGGCACAGTCTGCAGCTGACCTTGAAACCCCAGCCTGGTTTTACTGACAACAAAACAACAGAACACCTAAGGAGCATGTAAGACCATCTCCTAGAGGATAATCCTCAAATCTCAAGACCCTTAGGCAGAGCCCAAAATAGAGAGACCCCTTGTTTTTCATCAATAATGTCATTTAACTTGTAGGCATTTACTGAAAGAGATAATTACCTGTGGCCTTCCGCTGCTTGAGTTTTTAAGTCATATTCCTATGGACATATTTAGCTTACATGAATTACTAAGCAGACTTCAGCCAGGGACAGAGAGTTCGCTTGATGTCATAGACCCCATGGAAAATGTTACTGCTTGTTTTATTGCTCAGGCTGATGAACGAGATTATGAGTTCCTTTCCAAGCGCTTTGAATTTATACTTGCACTAAATATGAATGGCCCAGGGCTGCAATTGGAAATATGTGGCGTCAGTGTGATCACAATCCACTTCAAAAACAAGTACCCGTAACTGATCATACCCCTATTTCCTGCTGAGCTGAGCTGTCTCCAAACCCTTAGCAGCAAACGCAGCCACCGTAACCAAATAGTGAACCCTCTCGGCTGCCCGTATTCTAGAATTAAAGGGTCTTATTAAAAGCCTCAAAGGTTTGCCTCTTTCCTTATTACACTGCGACTGACTTTTCTGAAATTTTCAAACCTTTTGTTTTCATTTTGATACGTAATGATTTTCTTTTTCGAGAACCACGTTTTATTGCGTATTTTAAAATTCCCCGCAGCACTGAAACTCTTTTAAATATCCTCTAGGGACTCAGTAAATGTTTGTGTTTTGAAGAGCCTAAATGCTTGAAACAGAAGACCGAAATATCACATAGCACCAGAGAGGACTCGGTCTCAGGACTATCTCAGAACTGGGTGTCTGTTCTCTCCAGGTACGCATGGAAGGGCTGGTGGACCAAATGGGCCCAACAAATTAAGTTCTGGGAAACCTGCAACGAAGAAACGTGGAAGTTCCGGTTCTTTTTGTGTTGCAAGTTTCCAAAATATGAGGAAATAGGCCAAATGCCTAGGACTTTCAAATGATAACATTTGATTTAATGACTAACAGGGAAACACCCACTGCGCAGTTCATGGACAGCGTCTCTCTGAAGTCAGATCCTGTTGGCAAATGACCAATGAACCCTTCTTTCCTGATACAGCCAGCCACTTCCACGGCCAGGAAGCACTTTGCCATCAACCCAGCATTAAAAAAGTGAGCAAAGTTACCATTTGCAGTTAATCTAAGAATTCCACCGAACATTCCCAATTTGGTGTTCGAAACACATTTGATTTGAGGCCCTGACTTGATTTTAGAGGAGACGGTTTCTTACATAGAAATGTCAAGATAATGCCTTTAGCCTCATTTTTTTGAAAAGAGAAACAAAGATTTTTAAATGTTCTCATCTCTTTGGAAATTATTGGATGAACAATGCATTAGGGCTAACTTGAAGGTAAAAGCAATGAGATCACATGAATTCCCCTTCCAACTAAATATGCAGCCTAAGATACTCTGATGAACTTGGAGATTTTGAGGGTTCCTAAAGTAATTCTTCAATTAATACCAACATATATGATGCTTTCCTCTGATTCCAGTAAATATACAGTTTTCAGCTGAAGAAAATGAGAAACAGTTAAAATTTAAAAAGTTCCGATTATTTTCTTAATGTGAGTGAAAGAGAACATATTTAGTATAAACTTCTAGGCAATCCTTTGTTCATTCAACATGCACTGGACACCTGCTCTGTGCCAGGAACTCCCTTGGTCGTCGGGGGCTAGGCAGTGAACAAAACAAATACTCTATGGAGCTTTTAATCTAGGTCGGCAAATTTGCCACGAAATAACTACATAAAGAAAGAAGTCAACAACGGAGACCAATGTGCCACGCTCAAGTAAAGGGTGCTTCTATCAGTTTACTTACAAATCTCGTTTCTGGCAGAGGTGGTGTTGATTACATAAATTTTGATATGCTCTATACAAGAAATTTCAATTAAGATTTAAAAATGCAGAAAGTCTACTACAGACACACATTCAGAAATAATAATTTAGTATCTGTGTTGAACATAAAAATGGCAAAGGCTTTTTTTTTTAAGAAAAAAGTGCTAGTTATTCTAGAAATACCTTTAACCAGGACAGTTTGCAGGGGAATTCATGACCCCTTTAGGTTAATGGTCATTGGCTTCATGTTCGGCCCTCAATTAAACTCTGAACTTCAATTGTTATTACTTAATTGACTTGGTTATATTTCACGTCGGCTTTTCAAAATGACCTTCCCTTTAAAAAATAAAAGTTACGTTGACATGGCACCAGGGGTCTTTAGCTGAGCCTGACATTGCTGCAGCAGTCCCGCACTGTTTTATATATGGTTGGGCCTAGAATTTGCTTAGCTTTGCTATCACAAGGGTACTTCCCATCATCCTTGCCTTTGATAGGAGACAGCTTAGATAAATCCAAGTGAGGAGGGGAAAGGAATGAAAAACTAAATGCATCAGTTGCTATGATTATTAAGATGCAAAAATAAATCTACAGATCCACACTTTATTCTAAGCACAGGGGGTTAGTCTTAAATACCTTCAGTACCACAATTAAATATTATGTCACGTCTGTTTCAAAAAGGTACTCTCGGTATCTTTTCCTTACAAGCGACTCCAAATATTTTGTTGTTCTACTTAACTAGATGAAAACTTAAATCCCCTTTACTTACACATAAAAACAATAAGAACAAGTTGGATTTATTTAACTAATGAGTCGGATTTTATAGAACGTAGATATGACGCCAAGATCTAACTCTGCTCTACTCGCGGAAATGAATTAAGGCATCAAATGAGCATTCCCCCTCCCCCTGTATTGTGGAAAAGTTTTAAAAGTCTTTTGGAAGTACTTTGATCCGGCTTTGAAATCATTTTAGTGGATTACTATTGTATGAAAAGTCTAATTTATTGTGCTTGACCTAAGCAGCTCTTTGTCTCACAGCCATATCCAAAACAATAGCAGGAAAGTGAAAAACACAAGGGGAGCCCGAGCAGTTCTGGTTATTTCATAATCCATCTTCCTTATTTAATCTTTGGAATCCAGGCATGGTCTTCATAAAAGACCATGTTGACTATATATGGGAAGGCTCGTTCTGGGCACAATGAGAGGGTCCCCATTTTGTCACTGCCATGCTTCCGTCACCGAAGAGTGACTTTGCGGACAGGTTGGGAGAAGTGCTGCTCTAGCAATGGTGACATTGCAGGCCAACTCCCCATTGTTTGCCTTGCGGTTGGTTTCCTCTGCCCTGAAGCTGGCTTTGCTCCTTACCCTAAGGAGCCACGTCCCAGCGGGGAGGTTTTCTCCTCCCACCCCTGCCGCAGAGCCGGTCTATTCGGAGGCACCTTGCTGCCATCGGGTCACGAGGAAACAGGCGAGCTTCTCCTGAGAACAGGTGAGGAGTGCTTCTCTAATGAAATCAGACAGGCATTTTACTCGTTCGTCATTTTAATCAGCACCCCCCTCCCCCCCACTCAGGCTCAAAGCGGCTGTAAACCTCCCTTGTTCTTCTGGCCCCATTTGCCGAAACACGTCCTCACGGCCTAAACCTCAGACCACACTAGACCCTGTGAAATCTTATCTGAGAACCTTTACGAGTCTTCAGGTGTCCTTGCTGCCTGCCCGTCTGTCCCCCACCCCGACACACGGATCAGGACTTAGATGGGATGCGAGCTGGTTCTGGGATCCTTTGCCAGCGAGAAGTGGCGTCCGTGAGCAGGGGGAAGTGAGAACACACGCCCGCGCGTGCAAGAAGCCCGGGAAAGGCTAGTGACGGGGAAGAGCGGGGTTCAAGGGAAGTCGCGCATGAAAGCCGCAAAAATCTCAGTCAGGAGAACACCGGGCCTGTGGCGGGGAGCAGGTTAAAAAGAGCAGACGACTGAGGTGTCTGGGTTCCACGGAGGCAGGGAAACAACGCGTGGAGCTCCCCCTGCGGGGCGAGGGCATTAACGGCGCGCTTGGCCGCCGGGCGCTAATTAGTGTGGCCCACCGGGACCATTTAGCAGATGACCTCATCCAGGGCTCTAAGCCATCCCCTCGTGGCTTGAATGAGTTAATGCACCCCCCAAAGACCGACAGTTGATCATCTTTTCCAGGATGGAATCAAGCCCCGCTGGTAATGAGCGGGTACACCCACCTATAGTTGAAATTACTTCCCCTGGAGATTCAGCTTTCTGCTTTGTACCCTAAGCTTTTCCTTTCATATGTGATTTTAGGAGCCTTGAGAAGAGTTAACATACACCTCACTAGAAGGCAGAAGGGAAAAAATGTTTTGGGGGGCATGGTGCATAGGGATAAGCATGGGAAGGAGTCTGCGGTGTCAGCTTAAATATCCGTGCTGGATCAGCTTTGCCCTCGGCAGACCCTGTGCCGTGCTTCAGACGGGGTCCTGGTTTGCGACAGCAAACAGCCTGGCAAGTCCATACACGCCAGAGAGAACAGCATTTAGTTTTACACACACTCCTGCTTTCCAGTTGGCATAATCCATCAGTGCAGGTTGCAGAATGCTCCATAACACAAGATTTGGCTTTAATGTTCATGTTCTAATGACGACCGCAATTAAAAAAAAACAAAAAACAAAAACCAAACGTCATGTCCCACTTTCCAGGGCCATTTTTATTGTCAAAACTAAAACAACAACAACAACAACAACAACAAAAACCAAGTAAAACCACCTATTGATAGAACAGAGGTAAACATTTCTACCATAAAAGGAAAAACAAGGAGACTTTAAGCTTCCCATTTGGGAACTTGACTCCTATCCCCCTACACTCTTCCAACTGAGGAATAGTACTAATAATCGCATTAGTTTTATGTGGGGAAAAGCTTAGTTTGAATACCTTGTAACTTTATCTAATATGTACAGTTTACTGGTTTCTTCCCACTTTTTAGGGCCAAATTTTAAACCCTCCTTCACAGAGAGGAGGTGGTGCCCCTGCCGGAGAGCACCAACACCTTCTTGTAACACGTGAGGTCAGGGCACCAGGTAGAAGGAGGGATATGAAATGCAAGCACCTCTTTCATTTTTTCATTTATCTGTGCCCCCTCATCATAAATTTGTTTAATGTAAAACAAATCCTTGACAAGGGTTTAACAGGATTTTCAACATCTGTGCAGATAAATGTAATTTATTCTTCGAGAAGAAGAAGCAGCTTAGAGCATGCCATGAAAACTGTTCAACAACAGTTTTGGTTAAAGTGTGTGCACACACGCATGTGTGTGTGCGAAGACAGCGGCAGTGGTTTCCGGTCACTCCATTGCACTCACAAAACCTGCCCGATACTTTTACAGGGAAACAGACACCTGCCGGAGACACCTCCTTCCGATCTCATCTTTCTCCTTTTTTGTTCAGTGCAACCCATAACGGAATTAAAATCCACACGCCTGACCTGACATGTTTGTGTCCTTCAAAAGGAAAGGCAGCTGGCAGACTTTTGCAAACTTTCTTTAGGTACAAAGTGAACAAGGTAAAATGGCATATTTAGTCTTTTGAAAGAAGCAAGTGGTGTATGTCACTTAAAGGTGTCTGTAGAAGTTCTCTTTTTGTTAATACTTCCAAACTCATCTTTGACATTATAAAAGGTATTATGTATTTTCAACATGGTGGCAAATATTCTATAAACACATTTTTGGGGATAGAAAAGTCTTGAGCCTCCCAAAAGACAGGTTGATAATGAATTTATTGATATTTTGCTTTAGATTGAAGTTTGGTTTGTGGTATAAAAAATGAATAAATTTAAGTGAACAAATCCAAATCCCTTTTATTTTGCTTATTTGAAAAATCACTCCAGGTTTATTTCTGGTACACTTAATTCATTCAAAGCTGAACGTTGCTAATGCCTAAATTATTTGAGTGTTATGTAATTACATAGTATAAAAATGCAGATACAAACCAGTGCACAGAATGTGCTTTTAAAAAATTGTACTCATAAAAATACTGACTACCCACACATACTGACAAGTAGCCATGTTTAAAAATAAACTTTTGCCCGGGCTGACACCACGCTTCAGTGGTCTCCCCTGAGCCCCAAGTCCAAAGGACGAGTGTGGTTTCCAGACAAAATGTAACCAATACTTTTACATGAGATAAAGGGAAAGTCTTTGGTGTTTAAGTATTATAAAAAGAGGAAATTCTCATCAAGCATATTTTTTCAGCTTGGCTAAATGCCAGCGAAGTCAGAAAACCATAAAGACTGGACAAAACTAGCATGGGCTACCATTGAGGACCACCGCAGCCTTGCAGGTGAGAGCAAAAATCGAGTTTCAGCCTCCACGTCTTCCGCTCTGTTAGGACTGTGCTAGATTATTCTGTGATGGGGATGCAACACTGGGTCCCTGTGAGAGGATATGAAGAGAACAGGGGAGGGAGGGAGGGAGGGAGAATGAATGGAGGTGCAGGGGGAAAAAAAAAGAGGGTGATTTGGGAACTGGGAGGAGAATTGAAAAATCACACCTTTCAGTCCCCACATTTCTTCTTTTGTTCAATATACAAGGAGAAACCATCCGGAAGGAAGAAAGATTATGACTATCTGTAAACTAACTGTTTGACAGAGACAGAAATGCTGATAATGAGTGGGTTGTGTCTGTAGTTCTTGGCTGTTCACATCAGCAAGGGATGAAGGAAAACAGAAACTCTTGATATGTTTGTCTAAAGAGGTAGTGGCGTGGCCACGGGCAGCAAGAGTTCAGCTGAAGTTCAGGGCAGATGCCGCCAGGAGTTTACACTGCAGGAAAGTCAGATTGCTTCCGGATTCACCTTCTCCTCCCGGCTTCTCTTCCAGGATCATCAGGGGCAGGGGACGCTGTGGCACAAGGTGACAATGTCCGTGGGGAAACAGGCTTTGAGCAGGATACCCCTCTCCCGGTTACAGTCCAGCTCCTGGATGAAGCCGTACCAATAGATGACTAAGCCCGGCCCGAATCTGCAAAACACGAGAAGGTAACTTATGCGTATTGTAGCAACGTCATTCTAGAGAGGGGTCACCTCCGAAGCATCACTAAGACGATTAAGTGACATTATTGTACAAAGCTTTTGCTTCGGTTGCTACAATTGAGATGGAGGCCTCAACTTACAGCAATGAGCTTATTGAATAGAAATCCTACTATGGTCTTGGACAGGTTTGTGACCTTTCAAGGAACATGAAGAATCGCAAATGCACGCAAGACCCTAATTACCTTTCAGGGAGGTGTTCTGAACTCGGGCTGATATAAGTACCTAACTGATGAAAGAGAACACCAGAGTCTCACCAGGGATGAGCTGGGGAGCATCAGACTTGGGATTTTATCTCCTAACGCTACCTTATCTCCTTCTCTATTTTCAACTAAGGCAGAAAATAAAAGAATGAAGAAGAAGGTAGAAAGCGGAACAGCCCAAGCCCCTCTTCTGGCTAGCATGGTCTATGTATGAGCTAACAGGGCCAGAGGTCCCCTCTGTCATCCGGTCTTTCGACTCTTTAAAAACAAAAACAGAAACAAACCCATACGGCAACAGGGATCCCTCAGACAGACCTTATCCCCGACCCTTCATCTGTGCATACAACCCTCTCTAAGTGTGAAATTTGGTCGTAGGTTCTCATGAAGATGACAGATACGGTCATGTAGACTTGTAAAGACAGATGTTGGCTTAAAACCTCCATCTTTCTCAATTGTGCCTCCAAATTATCTCCAAATTGGTGACCAGCAGACTCAGGAAGTGGCCCTATAGACGACTTCACCCATCAGGAAGTTGAGACCTCTAGGCTGGGTTCATAAAGATGTAATCACTATCAATCACCGTGCACACGGAGATGTTTTGCACATCGGTTTCACGTTTTTCCTACTGAGAGCACTTAATTAAAGGGCAGCACTACTTCGGGTGTCAGGTTGCAGGAATTTTGCAGCGAAATCATAAATTATGAATGTTGGGTTAGTAAAAGGATGTCTAAAAACAGAACTGCTTTCTGTATTCTGACATTACAGCAGGCTGAACCACGTTAGGCCAAAAAGCTTTTTCCTTCCATGATTTATTATATGCTGTAGTGTACTTGCCAAAACTAATAGTTACAGGATGGGCTGCGAGACACTGTATGCACGGCGACAAGTTCAGCTGGATGTCACGGGATGGTTTATTTGGGGATTCACATCCATAGGGTAGCTGAGTCATATGCAAGGTTAATTCAAACTTTTGGACAGAATCATGAGATGGCAACCCATCTACTGAGGAGAGGCTCTGGGGGACATAGGAGCTGTGTCCAGTGCGGTGGCCTTGGAACACGAGGCTCGAGGAGATTTCCCTGCGGTTGGGCTGCCTGCAGACGAACCTGGTGAGACCTCGCTTCCATTTAACGGAGGGTTTCTTAGGAACTTGTAGTAACAACTGTCTGCAAGTGGGACATAGACCATTGGTACCTCTATTTTACAGAAAACTCTGACTAGTATGAGAGGATGTCCGATTTGTCAGGATGAGCCTGGCAAGGGCAGGGAGATCTGCAATTCTGAGGACCGTGTCTGAGGAGCCTCGAAATTTCTTCTTGGTGAGGCAGCCCCGAGTCACAGCCTCGACAGCACAAACATGAAGCTCCAGACACCCCTCCGTTGTGTTATGCAGTCGTTCAGGAGACTGCGATGTTCTCGGGAGAGGCACTACTGTCTTTACAAAGGGAGAGGGAAAAAAACGTGATCTAACCAGTCATGGGAAAGAACAAAAGAATATATGGGGGTCATAAGCAACAAGCTCAGTGTTTTAAAGATTTAATAAAACAAAAACACATAGCAGCAGCACGGAGAGCGCAGGAGCGGCCAGCGTTTTCCCTGAACAGTTAAATCATACGCCAAAGGACACAAAGCATGACAGCTCTTTACAAAAATGGCATTTTCCAGGCAGGAAAGCAAGGCCGGGGAACACCTCGATGCCCCAGAAAATGTACTTGTTTCACTTGCGAGGCAACAGATGAACTCTGCAACTCGAACAGGTTTGGCGAGGCTGGGAACCTGGACATTTCGTTGCAGTGGGTGACAACGAGGACTCCCTAAGATAGTGCCATGGACCTCTGAGTGACCGTCAGCGTACAGGCGCAGTGACACAGAGAAAGGCGCTTCTGTATGAGTTTTTGTTTCCTTCTTAGCTTGTGGATGGAATCATTAACTCCAGCACTATTCGCCCTCTCACATGGCTCAAAAGCTCTAACGATATGTGCTTAATTGAAAACAAGGCAACACAACTCGTTCTTGTAAATGGCAATTGGTAGGTAAAGGCTTTCCAATTCTGTGTTCTTTGAAGGACAAAAATAGGGACTCCTAGGGTGACAGATATGGAAATCTCATGATCGAACAGGATCTGGCCTCTTTCCTGACACCTACTTTAGTGTATTTCTGAGCTTTCTCTGACAATTCAGGATCCAGAGATGATCAAATGGCTGCCAAGATAACCTCCTAGCAACGCATCTGTTGATGAAGAGCCTGACCACATTAAGCAACTTTACAGAATTAATTCCTTTGGTTATCTGAACCAACAGAAGGGAACATTTTGGTTGACAATTAAAAAACAAAAAGCAAAACCAAGCCATCCAACTCGAGCATTTCCTTCTGAAAAGGTGTAAACCAAGAAGAAAACAGGACCTAGGAAATTTTTACTTAGGTCAAGTGCATGCTCAGGGTTGAGCGATTTCACCTCTTTGATGCCTGTTCCCATTTATTGTGGCACAACTAGACAAGAATGAGATCACTGGGAAGGCAAACATAACCTTTGTGACCAATAAAAATCAAAGAGACTGTTAACGGCATTTAAAAGGAAACAGAGTCCCTGAGTCTGAGGGACCGTGCAAAGCACAGGGCTGGTCTGCTACCGGGTTTGCAGTCCTCCCTACCGGCCGGCCGGACACACTCAGGAATGGGATGCATACGGATATCTGAATTGATTCCGTAAACACATTTCAAGGTGGACTACAATTTTAAGGTTACTATACGCATGATCAAGTAATAAGATCAAAGACTCCATCCAAATGGATTTTAAAAACTCCTGTGGAGCAGAGACTGGAACCAGTGAGTGAGTCCTTTTGCTTGCAAATGAAATACCACCAAATCTGCAAAAACAACAAATACCTCCTGAAAAAAAAAAAAAAAGGGAGGTGAAAGTCAAGAGCCATGGCAGACCTTGAGGGTGTGTATGAAAGATGAAGTTCCTCATAAGTAACAACAGCCTTCTAGACGTGTGTGGAAGGTGTGTTGCTCTGGTTTCCTCTCATTTAATGTATTTAGAGAAATTAAATGGAAGACTGTGGCATGAATGCTGGGTACCCTGGTGTGGTTTTTGTGTGGATCTGTATCCCAGGGATTATCTTTGCTAGATTGTGACCCTGCGGAGGGTGAAGACCATATTTTCTTTATATGCATGTTCTCCAGGCCTAGCGCGGTGCCTGGCAGGTGACGGCTACTCTCAGGGACAGGAACACAGAGGTAACAGGATCAGACAGCTTTGTGCCGGTCGCTGAATTGCGGGCAGTCTAGAGGTAGTAGGCATGCTGGCAGGACTCAGCCACTGCCATGGCTTGGCATTTTTATTTGTGACCAAGAAAAGCACACAGATGGCATACAGATCATGTGGATGATGGTAACAGTTACACCAACATTAATTATTACCACTTTGATCTCACTTAGAGGTGCCAGGCACTGTTCCAAGCACTGCACACTGATGAACCCATTTAATTTTCAGGGCAACTCCACGAAGTAGGTGCAATTAATATCCCCATTCTGCAAATGAGGAAACTGAGGCACAGAGCAATTAAGCAGCAGCCAATTAGTCTCATGGCTAAAAAGGGAAAGAACCTGTTTTGGAACCCAGGCAGTCGAGCTGCAGGGTCTGTGACTGTCTCACAGTGAGGTAGCCGGGGGACATCCTATTAGACTTTAGCCAGAAAAAGAGAGGAAGTGCTTTCTGTACTACTGAGACCAAGCCTAGAGTGTTTTGCAGGCTTCTGGTGTCACGTGTGAAGAGGAAGATCTCTGGTCTGGAATTGATCTGGAGGAGAATGCTAGGATATTTGAGGAACTGTTAGAATAACAGAGTACGTGTGACCTAGAAATAAGCACGTAGGGTGGTAACATGCTCATTCACCAGCCTCTGATTTTTAGGGCACTCTTGGGGAGAAGTGATTAGATTCATGCTGTAGCTCTCGAGCAGACTTACGGCAACGTCTGCAAGTTACCAAGAATTGTATATTGATTCAACTTGAATAAAAATTTTTCTACCGATTTAGCTTTTGAAAACATGGAGTGAGCTACCTTACAAATTAGTGACATTTCTGTGACTGGATCTAATAAATCGAGGCTGGGCTTTCATCAATTTAAAAAAAAAAAAATGGAGCCAGTACGTAAGGTTTTTTTTTTTTTTTAAATATGAAATCCTGCATACTCAGCATCTTTGAGAAATTTGTTGATCTGGCAACAATCAGCTGGAGCTAAGCAACAGCTGCCCCCTTTAGACAAGACACATGTTTCAGGTTCGGCGCAGTCCCCACCATTTTCTGGTACTCCCCGATGTCCAGGCTCCATACCAGGTGCCATTTATCACCGTGCTTGTGCTGCAAACTTTCATGGTAGACACCCACTTCTCCATACTCACATCTCTGAAATGTGGGAAAGCAAAAGAGAACCACAGGGGGTTTCATGTATCAAGAAAGAAATCGAAGAAGCCACATTTCTTATGTCCTGCCTACTATGCTCTCTTAATGCTGTCCACCTGTCCCCATGGACATTTGAATTCTTGACCCCAGCCCTGAGATTGAACTCAGAGGTTCCCAAACTTGGGCCAGAGCCTCTTGAGGTAACAGATCCTTATGTACACCACACACCATCCTCAGACAGAAAACATAAACAGGTCTTTTTTAAAAAAATGCAGATAAAATAGGATTCACAGCTTTCAGTCATTATGGATTGTCTAAGTAGATGTGACCTAAAAGCAGAGCTATGATCACGTGGGGGAGAGCGAAAACTTGTTTATGGATTTTCAAATTTGGCAAGATTGGGGGAAACTGTTCTAACTGGTTAGAACTTCGATAGGTGATGTTATATACAGGTGAGAAGCATATATAAAGGGGGGGTGCCTATGAAATGGGTAATTCTAAGGCATATTAAGGATGTGCAAAAATACCTAGCACATTTTAACTATCCTGTCTTTGCACAGAAGGTTCATCTTCACAGTAAAAAATGAGCTAGAAGGAAAGGCACTTAGGTAGGGCATCAAATCCCATTTAGAACTCACTCTACAGACAGCAGTCTCTACCTGTAGGAAAAGAGGTGCACAAGAGAGGCATCCAACTAAACTGGGCGACACCAGAAATGAAGAAAGGCCCACAGCACTGGTAGTCCTGGAATTCTGATCTGCAGCTAAGAGACACAGACTGATAGTGTAGTCAGCCGACTTCTAAGGGGACCTCCATGATCCCTGCCTCTTTGGATTCAGGCCCTTGTGAAATCCCCACCCCTTGAATGTTGGCTGGATCTAGGGACTTGCTTCTAAGAAAGGAATATAGCAAAAGTGATGGGATGTCACTTTTGTGATTAGGTTACAAAAGAGACTTCTATCTTGCTACCAGACACTTTCTCTTGCCTTCCCGACTTGCATATTTTGATGAAGCAAACCGTCATTTGGGAAGAGCCACGCAGCAGGGAAGTGAGGGTGGCCTGTGGCCAATAGTCAGAGAAGAACACAGCCTTCAGTGGAATAGCTCCTGAGGAGCTGAATCCTGCCAGCAACCCCTGAGTGAGTTTGGAAGGGTCTCTTTCCTCAGTCAAACCTTCAGATGAGACCACACTCCCTGGACCAATATTCCTGAATCACAGAAAAAGTGAGGTAACAAATGTGTTTTATTTTAATTTGCTATATAGCAATACACACACCACAATACACACACTGGACTTGAGCAAAGACCATTCTTCACATATGCAGTATAGAAAGGCCTATTGGCTTTTTATTCCAGTTACACTTTAACCCAGAATCTATGGCAGGAGGAGTTACTGAATGAGATTACTGTAAGCAGCAACTCTTCATCAAGGCTAATCAGTTATAAAGCAACTCTGTACTTTCACCCTAATGGAGTTCCTGGCTCCTAACTTGGACTATACACCAATACCTCTGCCTGCTGCATATTTAGGACCCTGGGGTTACCCAAGGATGTTGAGAAGTCATATATAAAATGAAGAATTCTCGATGTTTTTTCTCCAGTTCTGTGGTTTTGTATTGCTTGGTTATCAGGCTTCCGAGGCTGCAAATATGAGGGAGACGGAGACAGGGTGTGAGAGGCTGGTTACGGGCAGAACACTTGCCACTCAAGGTGAGTGACTGCTGACAACTAGGGAAGGGGCTTTTGAAAACCTCCAACCGTGGCAATCTAAGGCTGTTTTCGTGTTGGGGAAACAGGCTTCGTCAATCACAGGTGCCGAGGACAGTCCGGGATAAGTAGATGCTGGTTACATTTTGCTAAAAAGAGCAATCTGTATTTTTAAAAGACTGCCACCAAGAATGTTTTACAAATGGGACTTCAGTGAGTAAATTCTTAGTTTTCTAGAAGAATTTAGCTATCCTCAGATAGTCTCCTAGGATGTCGAAGTATGGATGCTGGACAGAATTGTAAGTTATAAATCATGTCTTTCACGGCAAGATTTTTTTCTGTGAAAAACTCAGAGGTATGGACAGAAAATCCGGGCCCCTAAATTCAGGAAAGACTTGCTTCCTCTTTTTTAGCTATAAATAAATACACCACCTTTCCTTGCCACACTTCTACACTATTCTTTATAAAGCAGGCATTTCTTGGATGGTATTTTAATTTATGGAGAAAAAAGGAGAAGATGAGGTGTCTATTGTTAGGCCTTTTCAGAGAAAAGAGAATGCTGAAATGAAAGGTAGATGAAGGAAGTCAGAGATTTCTAATCATACCGTTAGATACCATTTTGCTAAATTAGCCCCAGTAACTAACTCCCTGGTTGGTTTCCTGAGATTTCAGGAAGCCCTTGACCAGACATTAGGTCTATAAAGGTTTTGTCTAGAAACAAAGGAGCATCCGGCTGGCCCAGTGGGTAGAGCATGTGACTCTTTGACACCAGAGTTGTAAGTTCAAGCCCCACGTTGGGTGTGGAGATTACTTAAAAATAAAATCTTAGAAGAAATACACATATAAAATGATATGATTCCCATAACCAACGCTAAAAAGGTAACTAAAGTTTACTGCACTTAAGACGCAATGGGCAGTGTCGCAAGCCCTTTATATGTACAGATTTGATACTCACAAGCCACCTAGGATTGTCCCCATTTCACGGAAGAAAAACGGGAGGCTTTGAACTCCAGCAGTCTGGCTCTCCGGCTTGTACTTGCAACCACTACACTATACGGTCTCTCACTATGCCTTGTATTTACACAGCAATTTATAACAGTCATTCAACTTTGAAAAATATTTACAACACCTGGAAAAGAGAGCCAAGCAGGGGCCCGGAAGGCAGGCGACTCATCAAAAGCCCAGTATACGAGTTGAGATTCACCCGTCTACAAGGAATAATTCTTCAAGTATGAAGTCAATAGTTTTGCACTAAGAAGTTTATCTAGCTACTCCTTTCGATTTAAGTGTCACAGTGTTTAGGAAGTATATGGAAAAGCAACTTATAACTCAGGTAAAAAATTAAAATGATTTGAGGGAGCATATTTAAAGCATTTGACAATCAGTAAAGTCGTCTAGGGAGTGAGAATTACAGAACCACTGCATAAAGCTCAGAGAAATGTTCCCTGCCGTGAGGGGATTCAGAAGTTATGGGGCAGAATCTAAACATGAGGAAAGAGGAGTAAATCCAGAACACTCCTCAGCCTGTTCATGTAAATGGAAATAAACAGCTGAAGTTATGAAGAAAACTGAGGGAAGCAACAGGTCTAAGTGAGCATATCAGGTAGAGATTTGTTTTCCCAGAAAAGAGGGTTCAGACTTGTTAAGCAGGGTTGATGCAGGGAACCCCAAAGGCTCATTTTTGCTCCTAAAAATACCATGAGTGTAGAGATGTGGCTTATGATTGTTATCTCTAGGAAAAAGATCACATATTTAAAAAAAAAAATCAGTACGCTTGTAATCTCTTTCAGTAACAGGAAAGGGTGGTGGGATTCGTGTATTAGACTTTGCCTCTTTACTACACAGAATAAGGGAAACTCGTGAGGTCGATCTACTGCCCCCCTTCTCAATGAGCTGAATCACCATGGATTACCTAAAGCGTTGTTGATGCACTGGGGTTCTACGATATAAATCTGGATCGACACAAGAAACAATTTTCAGTGGAAAGATAACAAGAGGATTGTGGAAGGATCTGAGGAGTTTAGTCAAGTTTCTTGTTCATGAGGGTCTTCAAATGACAAAAATAAGACAATTGTATTGATTCAAATCTTGGTTTCCAACCCCAATCTTTTGTTTCAATTCACAAGCCAATAAAAAAAAAATCCTTCTCCAAAAGAATAGCACAGACTATATACATTCTAAGTTTTTTCTCCTTTTGAGTTGCTGTGTGGGCTCTGGGCTATCTTCTGAGGATGTGTGTAGGCATGTGGCTGTTGGAAGTCAACTGTTTCACCATCAAAAAGACTTGCATGTGGTTTTTATGAAGGACGCATTCTCAAACACAGTTCAGGACGGCGGAGAAATATAAAACATCTTGTAATTGTTTTAAAATAAACTCTTCCCCTGTTTATTTAGCTTTAATCTGCATGTTGTCGATCGGTCCTGCACTTGTTAATCACTGCTGCATGTATCTCCAGACAGAGCTGTAAATAACTTTTCAGCCCAAGTGAAATATGCTTGCACATGTTTATATGCAAAGTATGTGTGTGTTTATGCCTATGTGTAAATATGTGTACAGTCATAATAGATTAGAGATCAGGTAATACAGCATCATAACGTTCTGGCACTATGGTCAATTTAATATACAATGCAAATATTCTTTCTCTGTAGTTTCTAGAGATGAAATGAAAATATTAACTTGCTTATTCCATTTACTTTCTTGCTTGGCAGGTCTGGGTTTGCAAAATGAAATGACTAAAAGAAGAGATACCTAGTTACGAATATTCTCACTAGATTCGTAGGTCTTTTATTAAAAATGCAACTCCAGCTCTTTGTAACATCGACTCACTAGAATTTTGAAAATAAAAAAGGAAAAATGTAAATACGCATTCACATCAGGTCTTTATGCCACATAGAAAATAAACAGAAAATACATTATTTTGAAGAAAATTTAAAATGTATATAAATACACAACCACAAGCACCTGAAATTCTCCTTGATGTTTATGTAACTTGGCATTTTCACGTCGACATTAAATTGCCTGGAAAAGTGCTTAATTTCTACTCCACTTTGTCCTGTGTTGGATATGCTTAGATGCCATACTTAGCAGTCTCTGCTGCCTGTCGTGAATCTCCTCTCACGAGAGGGAAACAGAGGAGCGGGATAGAAACCAATGGCAGAAGGTCATTTGTCTCTCATCTGCAATTTTTAATACCAGTTTCCTTAGAGAAATGCTTATCCCTGGGACTGGGTCAGCCCCTCTGCATTTTACCAATCAAGAATCAACACACACACACACACGCATACGCACATCTGTGCACAAGCTTGCACGTGGCTTCACAGAATAGGACAAGCTCATGTGGTCATGACCAGTTCTGTCCCTGCCTCGGTTTTTTTTTTTTTTTTTTTTTTAAGATTTTATTTATTTATTTGACAGAGATAGAGACAGCCAGTGAGAGAAGGAACACAAGCAGGGGGAATGGGAGAGGAAGAAGTAGGCTCATAGCGGAGGAGCCTGATGTGGGGCTCGATCCCGTAACGCCGGGATCACGCCCTGAGCCGAAGGCAGACACTTAACTGCTGTGTCACCAGGTGCCCCCATGCCTCAGTTCTTTTGTCTATAAAATGGGTGCTGATGCAGAACTTTGCAAATAGATAATGAGAGACCCAAAACTCAACAAAGGGATAGTTAGGTATTGAGATAAGAATTATCCCATCATCTTTATCCAAAATGTCTTCGGAAGGTAACCATTTTAAGCAGAGTTTAGCCCACATTTTCTGTGATGACACAGTCACTGGGCACAAGGATTCTGGAAAATGGTTCTTTTGCATGCGAATATTTTTAAAATTTAATAAGCACCAAACACGTGTCCTATGTAAGTTCCCTGTGATGCATGATGTCAGTGGACTTAATGATATTCCCTTAAAGGCGTTCAATATTTTGCAACTCAAAAAAACCCCCGAAACTACACAGAAGACTGCGAATCCATCCTGCACAGAGCACAAGTCACAAAAGACTCCTCTCCTTAAACAGCTTACAACTCCAATTTTTATGACGTAGGAACACAATCTATTCACACTTTAAGTGTAAAACAGAAGTCATCAATTGAATACATAAACGTTATAAGGTCCACAGCAAAAGAGTAAGTACAATGACATGGTATTCTAAAAGTCTTCCTAGACAGAGTTCTCAGCTAAGTTGCATTTACTCATAAAATGGCCCTTTTAATTTTCTCCATTATAGATTCACCTTTTGAGGGGAGAAGGAAGAATGGGATTAGGGGCCCGAGACATGTAAAGGAATGGTGGGATCAGATGCATATTGAGACTATTTTGTTATGAAACTGGGGTATAAACAAGTCTGATAGCCCTGGTTTCGGTTTCACATGAGGACATATGGAATGGACAGCACATCCTCAAATGGGAAGAGAGAAATACCAAACACTTAAACCCTAAAAAGTCACAAAGTACCCAAGGTCATGTTTACTTTGAAAATATTTAAGTACTATGAGTAACAGAACACTTCAGGGGGGCCTTGGGTGAAAATTATATCTACTACCTAGGATTTACACCCCAGCCATCTTCCAAAAGTTGGGGTACTTTACAAAACTGGTTGTGTGAATTATTATGTTTTCTCAGTTATTTCCCCAGGGAAACTTGCCAAAGGCAAACCGAACATTTCAGCTGATTTAGTGTTTGCGGCCAGAGATTTTATAATTGATAGGATGACCATAATAATGGATAGTGGTCATCACGCTGGGGAAGCCTTGGGCTGACGGCACAATAGTCCATTTCAATGTTCATCAGTTAAGTCCACCATAGACTTGCTCTAATAAACTGAGGTTATTTCTGAACTTTTTATTTCTAACTTTTTGAATGCTACAATTTAGAGATGTATTATAAAATAGAAAAGGTTTTCTTGTATAAATATTGCCTACTCCAGATAGGTTTCGTCACACAGTCTTTATTAGGTAGACAGGGAATGGGGTGTCTCTTTCCTTGGCTTAGGTCTCAAAAGATTACAGGGTAACCCAGAGTTCAGTCAGACGTTTATCTCAAGGCACAAAGATTTATGCGTTCTGGATATATTAAAGTCTGCTTAAAATAAAAAAATTATTGGAATTTTCATCCTTGGCAAAGTCAAATAACTGAAGGATTAAGGCTGATACATGTTGCCCTATAAATCTATCATTAACCAAACGTGACACTATGCTTCAGGTATGTCAAATCCCAACTTGCTCTAAATGGGTAGTTAAGGTTTTCTCTCACAATAAATATTTCATGATAAGAAAAAGCTTGTCAGCTAACCAACAGAATCCTCAAGAGCACACCTCCCAATTCTACAGATTCACGAAGGCAGGTACATGCTGGAAAGTAGAAGTTGGAACTGTTCAGGTCATTAGCTGAAAAAAAAAAAGAGAAAAAAAGCAAAAACAAAACTATGGATAATGTGGCCTTGCAGGTATCAAACACTTCCAGAATACAGAAGCTCCAGGAGGGCACCTTGTGTATGGGCAGCCCACAGGAGTTAGCCAAGGAGTACTGGCTGAGCAGATGCAGGAATGCATGGATGAATACCACGGCAGAGCTCCCGCCCCAGGAGATGCTGGGAGTGCTAAAATGCATCTGGAAGAAAAAAATCCTTTCCTGGTAACTCTCGGCCATATAGGGAAGGAAAGTCATTTTTAAAGGGGAGAAGAGGAGCCTTAAAAGTTTGCCCATGTCGCACACCCTGAAGAGCTAGTCCCAGAGAGGCTTCTGCACGGAATCTAGGTTTTTCCAGGCTGTTACGGCGGGAAGAGGATGCTGTGGTTTAAAATCTGGTGGCGAGCCTGGAAGGGACACTCCTGGTACTTGCGGTGGCGAAGGGAGGTGGGCCAGCCTGGAAGGGACACTCCTGGTGCTTGCGGTGGCGAAGGGAGGTGGGCAGGCCTGGAAGGGACACTCCTGGTGGTTGCGGTGGCGAAGGGAGGTGGGCAGGAATTGGCTGCTGAGCAGAAAAACTAAACATCCAGGAGCCAATTGCTGCACACAGGTGGCTCCCACATCTTTTAAATACAATCAATTTAGGCAGGCTTTTGTTTACAGTAGCTTTTATCTGGAAGATAAGGTTGTAAAAATGTCAATCACGGTGAAGTACTGCCACTCCTGGCCATATCTCAGCCCTTCATCTGTTTTACTTCTTCCTCCCTTTCCAAATACCTCAAGGTGTTTAAGATGAGTGAGAAGATATGGAACTATGACAGTGAACTGCATCTGTGTATGACACATGGATTTGCACTCGGTGAACCGCAAATACCATCCCTGCAGTGCCTGTATCGCTCCCAAGTTCAGCAGAAGGAGCCCGTGCGTGCTCCCCTCGCGGCTTCACTCTTCAACACCATAGAAACTCTGCGGAATGATCTTTATGCACCCTTTTCAACAGTGCTCCTTTAAGAAAAGGAGAGTCTGACGGCTCTATGTTGGGGTGAGGCTTTTCATTTATTTATGCCCAGTGTCTGCACTGAAGAGGCATAGACGGTAAAACCACAAAATGGAAAGCTGAGCTCAGGGAAAGAAGATGGCAAATATCCTCATCTTAGTGTGAGATTGTTGTAACTTTACTGTCGACGAGGTTCAATTTAAATGTAAGCCCATAAAGACCCTGATTTTGTGTTTAAAGGCATTATTTAGTTAAGGGATCCCTAAAATGAGGCTCTGAGCCAGGAAAGTTTCTGAGTGATGATGGAACCTCAGTGAAAATGCCCCCTGGGCCAGCTCTAGAGGAAGGGCAGGGAGGTGGACAGGACAGCCGTGAGCAGGCAAACCCATGGGAGAGGAGGGCAGTTGGGAGTCACTTGGAAACAGGCCTTACTGCTAGAGAGGGTGGGCAGGCCCTCCTGGGTAGGTTAGTGTGGGGTTGAGGGTCTGCACAGTGGAAAATATCTTATCTGTCATTCTTTGGGTTTTGAGTCATTTCGTGAGTAATTGTTCTGTTTGATCCCCTTCTAAATACAACTAGAGTAAGACATTGTACTAAATGCAATGCCCTGTCGTTAACCCCATTTCTAACTCAAGTCTCCTAGATTCAAAGAATGCTGGGCTGACGTATTGCTAATAGCCCTGATCTTTGTGAGTGGTAGGGGATACAGACTATTTGACTATTTCCTTGAGTAAAATACCATGGACAATCGTATTTAGAATCACCATAACCCTAACAGCAGCTACTCTTGAGCTCTTTGTACGCGTGGTCTCGTTTAAAACAGAAAGCTCTGTGAGTGGCCAACGGGAGTGCTTATATTTCAACGTGGAGAAAATGATTCCAGAGCTCTGCTCAGCTGATCGTAGCGACAAGGAAGAACACCAACAGCAAGCACTTTCTTGCGCCTAACACCATGCCAGCCACTTCCTGCACATTTCATCTAATACCTGCAAGGAGCCAACAAGGTCGGAAGTGCTAACAGTGCTATTTTACTAACGGAAAAACAGATGGGGAGAGGTGAAGTACCTTCTCACAGGAGATAAAGCTCCAAGGTGGCCAAGGCACCAACCCAGATCGGTCCCACCTTGCGTTCCCTCTCTAAACCGTTACTTTACTCGGCCCTGTGCTTGGGACTCCCCTCAGTACTTTAGTGTCTAGTTTCAATACAAACCCTTTACTTCAGGACTCCTCCACGTGGAAGAAGTCCTTCCTCTTCTATAAAATGTGGAGGCTGGAAGATCATCATCTTCACGTACTCCCATTTTTAACTTCCTGTGTCGTGTCTATCTAGAGAGCGGGTCCAATAGCATTCGCATCCTGGAGTCAAGGTGGATTTGAGAATAAAAAATACGCTTCACAACACTTTGCGTATGTTCATTATTGCCCCACTATGAAGACTCTACCCAGGAGTGGAATCTAATAAACTGTCTCAGCCCTTGTTCCCTCCTCCCCAATCCATGAATGGATAGGTGTCCAGAGGTCTGGAAATAAACCCACTAACAAGAAGAAAACCAGACAGCCAAGTACCCGTCAAGGCAGGGCTGGGAAATACTTTACCCAGACTTACCCAGGGAGGAAAGTCAAGATGAGGAACCAAGGAGGAGGGAGTGTGAGTAAAGGAGAGTTGAACATCTCCTACATTTATAACTAGACTAGATGCTTCTCTGAGCCAGAAGGCAGGAAAGGTCACTTCACAGTCATTCCTGCCTTTAAAAAAGAAAGGCTGATCAGCATCGTGTGACCAGAAGAAACCACTTCAAAAGAGATGGGACAGAAAGCCCGGGTGATGTCAGTGACTTAAGCTTTATTTAAGTAGAGGTTCCCGTTCTTCATGACAGGACACTGCTGTGCCTGTTTCCATATTTAGGCCCCGGGTGACGTGACAAGAAGGGGCTGCACAGACCGATTTCAGGGCAGTGTCTTGAGACTTCATTGTACTTACTCTAAACTGTTTCCCCGTTAGACTAAGAGTGTTGTGAAGACTCACACTTAATAGTTCATCTTTGTAACAGATGGTTTAATTATCTAAAAAAAATGAGAACATGAAGGGACCACCTTGAGCATCTTAGACTAATATTTAAAGACTCTAGAGGGATGATAAAGGAAACTTCTCAGGAAGCAAATGCTGGTTGCTGTTTGAGATTGTCCTGACAGAAGTAACACACAGACTTTTGGGACCCCAAGCCTGGCCCTTAGAGCAGGTGGGGACCGCGTGATGGGTCCACAGGAAGCTCAGCGGCGAGCACCAGTTTCTAAGGGCGGCCAGTCCCTTGGTTTTCTTGTGGTTGAGAAGCTGCTTTATTAGATAATTAGATAATTACCCAGCTCTACCACCTCTGTCTGGTGTTCCAGTCCCCATGCAATGTTAGCCTCCCTTCTGTCCTCACTGCACAACAGAGAACATCACCGGCTGCCTTCCTGGAAAGGACGCCACATTCCAGGGGTGCCACGATGACAGGAACAGTGTCCCGGTCTTCCAGATGCTCTCAGTAGTCAGGGACACAAGCAGGTTAAAAGGTAGTGTGGAGTAGGAGACCAAAGTTGTGAGAGAACAGGGCAGAAGGCCCTGTGGTAGCCCAGAGAAGGTCAGGGAAGGCCTGGAGCAGAGACGAGGCGACCTTTGGAGTAAGTCTTGAAATCAAGGTTCAATGAGTACAGGAAGATGCTTCCAGTAGAGGTATAGGCACGTGCAGACAGAGCTCTGAGAACAAGCATGGAGGCTCTTGAAGCAGTGCAGAAAAGGTCAGGAGAAACAAAGACCGTGGGCTTGGCAGAAGACAGAGCTGGAGAAGTTGGGTGGGAGTGGGGCTGCGGAGGGCCAGAGGGGCACGGTCTAGCTGACGGAGGCATTCTGAGGGCCGCGGGGGATGGTAGGCGCGAGTGGAGAGCCAGCCTCTTCCTACCAATCCCACCATGTTGCAGGCACACCAACCCTTTGCCCCAGGGGGATCCTCTTTCATGAAACCCAAATACCCCCGGCTAGGTTTCTGTGTGGAATTTCTGAGCTAAATATTTACTTTTGTGGGGCCAGAGTATCTACCACAGCTCGCTTATTTGGGGGTAAACATATTAAAGGAAAGTATACATTAAAACAAATCTTTCCCCCTCCACCCACATTTCCACTCCAGAGAAAAGACTGCCATTCAAAAAAAAAAAAAAAACAAAAAAAACCCGAGGGCTCAACTTTCCAGAGTCGGAGTCGTTCGTTCGGACAAAGTCTGTGTATGTAAACAGTCACAGCCTTGCTCCGCGGGGTTCCTCCAATTTGTATTCTTTGAGAAGTCTGCCAGCATGAGGCGAGCGGCTCACAGTTTCCTTAGTGACTTACACAGCAACCTTATTCTACTTAACAGGAGTCATTGGCGCAATTTTATGAAGATAAGGGCTTCCAGGAGTGAGTTCCCTTACTGGCTGCTTTTTGATTAAAAGCCAGACAAGGCAGAGCTATACCGCACCCGCAGTTTTACTTTGCAGACTCTGTGGCCTCTAAGTTGGCCCCACAAAGGCCACTGGGGCCGAGGCTGTGGTTTGAGTCCACCGAGTTGAAAGCAATCTGACAGTGTGGAGAGGAGTTAGGGAGGTTATTTTAAACATTTAGTTAAGCCTGTGACTGTCTCCTTTGAGAGGCATTCCTGGCTGCAAACTGCCTCATCCTGGGTGACATAAGCTATTGAAAGAGGTTAGACGGAGGTCCCCTCAGTCAGAGAGCCGGTCTACCCATGTTGCCATTAGCTGATTAATAGGTGTTTATTTTTAGGGCTTGAACTAACAGGCCATGCTAAGGCCAATGCAAGCCAATATTTGAAGTCATCTGCGAGTGCCCCACACTTGCGAAAGACCTTATTCTGCACAGTTGTTGTAGCTGATGTCCGGTCAGACTAGTAAAATTTAATGCCAATGACAGAAAACCCTACCCCCTCCATTATAAAAGAGGGCTACTGCAAAAAATAGATCCTTATCACTATTTAAAGAAACATTTGGGGAAGGAGGAGGAGGAAAAAACAATATGACCAACTAGTTGTGGCAACTGGTGGAGCCCAAACTCTCATTCAACACTAGATACTAAGTAACAAATTCCTAGCATTAGGTTCAAACGCCTTACATAAATAGTAACTAGGCTTGCAATTATTTTCATGTTTTTATGTAGGCTCCATGCCCAGCATGGAACACGGTACTGGGCTTGAACTCATGACCCTGAGATCAAGACCTGAGCTGAGATCAAGAGATGGAGGCTTAACTGACTGAGCCACCCAGGCACCCCTAGCTTTGCTATTTTTTTTAACGAGATATTTAGGACTACAGATATAGGCTATAAATGCTATAAAACATTTGGATTAATAAAATTTACTTTGATTTATGGGGCTTATGATTCTATGGGATTCAGAAGCGAAACAGCAAGGTGAACTGCTCTCTCATTGCCAAACACTAAATTTAAGACATGTTACAGTTACGTATTTATATTTGTTTAATGTTTATCACTTCCACAGAGACAGAAATGTTCCATGAAAGCAGTACCCTGTCTACGTTAGCATTACCTGGCATTTAACAGTGTATGGCACGTAGCGGACGTTGAATAAATGTTTGTTGAATAAATGAATGACAGGCAGAAGAGTTATGCAGAGTATCTTTGCACAGCTATTTCGCTTAGGTCTGGTCCAGATCTCGAACCTAATGGCATACACAGGATGGGCTGCCTGGTTTAAAAAACAGTGCTATTACTCGCTTTACTTAATCATTTGCCTTTGTTTATTTCAAGAGCTTTCTTACTTCCCCAAGCAGGAGAGCCAATGATTTCAACTGGCATAGTCAGAGGGAAGTTAAAGTCACTGCTTTTCACACTTTATAGGTCTTCTCTCACGGAGTTTGCTGGAATAGTTTTACAAGAAAGTGTGCCTGGGACTGTTTACCTTTTAAATTTATCATCTCAACCTTTGTGGCATGTGAGATTGTAACACCGGCATTCCTTCCTTACCTCTCAGGTTAACACACATCCACTTCTAGCCAGATTTCTGAATGACAACAACCCTGGGAAAGATGTATTTAGAATTTAGCAGTGGGAGAGCTTGCTGGCAACAGCCCTGATCGCCTGCCAAAGTCTGTGCTCGGGACTGAAGATCAAGGTTCTATTTTATTTAGATTTCATAGAAAGACACTGAGGATCTCAAGAGACTGAAAGTCCAGTCTGTAAAGTTGTTACACGCACAATCAGATCAGCTAGGCTCCTAACGGGGACACATATGGCAATTTACCACCACGATTTCCACAGGGAAGCAACCCTTGTGCCTTCTGTCTATTTTCATGATCTATCCAACACAGATCAATCACCCTGAGCTCTTGACACATTTATAATGCCCTTTAGGCTTATTTATGGACCAAGCATAGGTTTTACAGAAACAGACTATAGTCACATTTGAAAGAATTCTTTTATCTCAGCCAAGATTATGCACTGGATAATCTAGACTGGATCTCTCTTTGGTAGGACTAAGGGTCCTCATGTCGTATTCTGAAGCCGCTTAACTCTAGCGCCTTCGGACAGTCAGATGCTCTTAAGCTCTCCAGCACAGGATCAGACGTTTTAGAAGATGGGAATAACTTTCATGGGGAAGAAGGAGAGCATGTGTGGGGCAGGATTTTAAGAGGAAGCCTTTTAGACTCTGATATTCAGACTTTGTTTTGAGAGATGCTTAACAGAAAGGGTTTGTTCTCTTACTGAAACTCAATTTGTTAAGATTAATACCATTCATTCAGCAAATATGAAATGTGACAGTGTAACAGCAAAATTTCTTATTTTGTGCTTTCAGTTTGCTTAGACTATTTATAAACTTAAAAGAATACATGCCATGAAAAGCAAAAAAGGGCAAAGATTTAGGGTACATATTTCCTCAATGCCCATCTCCTTTTTCAAAGTGCTTAGTACAATTTGATGAAATTTTATTTAAAGTGTTTCAATAGCTTTATTCTAAAGGATTGAACATAATTAGCTCAAGAGAACAGTTTACAATTTTGGAACTGTGTGTGCGTGCGGTTAAGTTTCTTCAGGCAACTATAAATTACCCAGAGTGAAAGGACAGTAATTATCAAGGGAATTGAGGCACTAGGGACAGGCAGTGTAGGAGCTTTTGGACTTTTGCAGCTTCTCCTTTGCATACATTTTGGGGAACAAGGGAAAAAGCGTAGTGTTTTATTTTGCTAATCTGGGTAAGGCTGAAAGGAGGAGAGATCTGGATTAAACGACCGCATGAGTTGTAAAGGTACCTTGTTTTTTTCCTCCCCCCGCCCCCAGACATGAGAAAATAGCACCAACTTACATTCACATACACTTTATACTTTTTAAAGAACACGATCTGTTATTTAAGAGGCTGAGCTATTTAGGAAAGCTAAGTGAGTTCCAGAGACTTAGGGGCAAGATGCCGGAGTTAGGATGGAGGTCTGACTTCTTATCCAGGGAAAGCAAAGGAACCTTGGAAAGTTCTGTTGCACCGTTTCACCCTATAGTCCTTATTTGTGACTCGTCTCTTATAAAGAGATCAAAAGAGTCAGTATTATTCAGTGTTTATATGCTATCATTTTGATGTAATTGCTAAGCATTATTAAAATACAGTCAAGTAATAATTGTTTTGAAACCAAGAGATATTTTACCTTTTGATGCCATCAGCTCCTCAATTTGTATCCACAAACCTTTAAGTTTTATACAATGGGATTTTTGTCACGCATCCCCAAACGTCCAAAAGTAACGTTAATTTTTATCTGTCAGGTTCTACTAATTAGAATTTTAAAAATTTAAAAAATCATGTCTGAGTTCAAACTATTCAGTTTTTTTAAAATGTAATTGTTCCTCTTTATATGTGGGATATTTTACCTTTTCAGGTAAGTAAAAGTTATTAAATTGGACTAAGGCCAATATGCGAAGTTGTGGACTTCCTATCAAAAAGGATAAGTAGAATCAAGCTCCTAACATATAGGGAAATAGGAAATGTCATACATGGTACCTGATGTTGGTCTTTCAGGATTCCTACAGCTACATACTGGCAGTGAAAAGGACCGGAAACATTTTTTCGAACAACCAGGCATCAGTCCTTAAGTGACAGATCTGATTCTATCTATAGTACAATTAAAATCTAATTGTTTCAGAATCAGTAAAAGGTGTAAAGATGCAGATAATCACAACAGGGCTAGGGTAAGAACACAGCAACTTAGTTAACTATAGATTATGGGAATTAAAGTATATTCATTAGAATCTTAAAACTGTTCTGGGGACAATAGGAGATGGGATATTCCAACAACAAAGGAACAAACAACTTTTTAAATTAGAACCTGTCATCACTTGTATGTAGAGAGGTGAACAGTTAGGGTGGTCAGAGGGTAAAAATCCCTGCCTTGGGAGGACAGAGACATAGTCCTTAGCTCTGTGTCAGTGTTAGTAGTATAACATCCCGTAAACACAAACAATGATGTGAGTGCAGAGTATGAAACCATGGCTGTGGATTATTGCACTGTAATTTTTGAAAAGCTACCACAGTTGATGCGTGGGCGAGTGGCAGTGGGGAGATTTTACTGGAGAGGTGATATTTCTGTGTGGTTCTAAAGGGTGAGGAGCAGCGTGTTAAGATGGAAAAGGATGGAAAGGTGAGGACAAGGGTGACGGTAAGAATAAAGACATCTGTGTCTAGCACTTACGGGCCTCTCCCCAAGAGTCCGTTTGAGAACCAGTAAGGTAGGCAATTAAGAGAATGAACCTGGAACTCAAGAAAGATCTGAACTGATACAAATTTGAAGATTACGGTGAAGACATCCATGTCTACCAGATTTGCTTATGGGAATAAAGAGAAGGGGCCTGAGGATGGAAACGTGGGGTAGAGAATGTCAGGGGCTGGTGGAGACAGGGGAACCAGTGAAGACTGCACAGCTGCAGAGGCATCAACCGGGTAAGAAGTGGGCAAGAGTGGGATCTCAGAGTCAAGACAGTGTTCAGACAAGAGAAGGACCAGGGTGCCCATCTCTGCCGGGTGAGACAGGTGGTGATGCAGCAGCAGTTTGGGTCTAGAGTAGAGAGCCAGGGGCAGCAGAGACCTGAGTGCACAGGACTCTTCGAAGGAGTCTGGTGGCAAAGAAAAAGCATTGAGCTAGAGGGAGACAGCAGACAGAGAAGGAGAGCAGGTTGGAGGTAGGGATTTGATATCCTGATGCCTATATGCTGGGGTCTAGAATGATCTCTGATAGCATAAGACAGTTGATTTTCTGGGAGTTGTGTCCATGGGTCTGATCAGAAGGACACTGGACAAAAAGTTATATTGACAGAATTAAAAACCAGAGGGTGTCACAATGAGATGATAGGTCTACTGCGTGGTGGAGTACCTTATACAAACAGTGGACAAGTGACTACAGCTTTGGAGTCGACAGATCTGTTTCAGAATTAGTTTTTTTTTTTTTAAAGATTTTATTTATTTATTCGACAGAGATAGAGACAGCCAGCGAGAGAGGGAACACAAGTAGGGGGAGTGGGAGAGGAAGAAGCAGGCTCATAGCGGAGGAGCCTGATGTGGGGCTCGATCCCATAACGCCGGGATCACGCCCTGAGCCAAAGGCGACGCTCAACCGCTGTGCCACCCAGGCGCCCCTAGAATTAGTTTTTTAAAAAAAAAAATTTTTTTTAAGATTTGAAAGTGTGCGCGTCTGTGCGCGCACGCGCACACACACACACAGCAGGGGGAGTGGCAAAGGGAGAGAGAAAAGCAGACTGTCCGCTCAACAGGGAGCCTGCCATGGGGCTTCATCCCAGGACCCTGAGATCATGACCTGAGCAGAAGACAGACACTTAACTGACTGAACCACCCAGGCACACCCAGAATTACATTTTTTTTTTTTTAGGTTTTAAAAAAGAGATAGTGTTTTTATTAAGCAGAGTTGGGAGGAGATAAAGAATATAACCCAATTTGTACCCATCATTCACCGTGGCAGCAATACTGTAAATTCATAGGATTGAAAACCTAGATTTTATCTAAAGGAACACAAGGCTACGTTAAAAATACGTATTTTTCAGCTTTGCCTTGAACTTTATTAAAAGTAAAAGTCAACTTTATATTAAGGACATGCCTGCTAACTTAGAAATCCTCATTTGTTGCGCTTCAATTTTCTCTTTATGAGCACTGTCAGCGTTTAAC
The DNA here is from genome assembly GCF_002007445.2 of Ailuropoda melanoleuca. NCBI lineage: Eukaryota > Metazoa > Chordata > Mammalia > Carnivora > Ursidae > Ailuropoda > Ailuropoda melanoleuca. The sequence goes on from NC_048222.1 coordinate 67,436,375, forward strand.
TCTGGAACCTGTGGGATGTCAGGATTAATGAGCTTTGCATTATATTTACGTGGGTTACATGCCTCCATGTTTAGTGTTGTTGATCTCAACTTAATGAGGTTTTAGGGAGAATTATTAAATATTAGCCAATATTATGAAAGGAATTTCACAGATGTACGTGAAACCACTGTGAGTAGTGTGGGCTTAGCTATTTATATGGTATAAAGTGTGTCAAACAGGTCCTAACAAAGAGGGTTAAATTAAACTTTGGGCAAGCAGTTTTTCAGTTATAAATCTTGGGTTCACGAATTATGGCGTAACCACCAATTCTTTCTGTGAAAAATATATGAGCTCCTGAGACATGCTCGACTTCCAATTAGTTGTCTGCACAACATAATGGGAACACTTTCTTCATGAGCCACTGAGGAGTCGGTTTTCAAGGTGCCAAGTGTAGGACAGTCCCAGGTCTGATCACCAGCTCAGGCTGTGATCAGCGGCCCTTCTTTGGACTGAAGCACACATGAGAAGGTATATATCAGTCTACTTTGTATCTGAACAAGCCTTTGTGTCCATCTGCTTTATGGATGTCCTAAGCTCCCCCCTTCAATACGTGGCTACTGAACTTGTTGGATTACAAGGACATGAACTCCTAGATGGTCAGTGGCCATCTGACTGCTTTCAGACGAACCACCAAAGCCTAGTGGGTCCAAGTGTGCGGCCTACCCAATGCTCCTCTTTAGTTGACAGCAGGATCCAGAGGAACATCAGAAAGATGACTGAAATTAGTGGTCATCACTGCTCAGGGCCTTTTTTGGCAAATTACAACATTCATAGCTTTATGATGATGGGAAGCCAAGTGCATGAGAACAGCCTTAGCTCTTCTGTGATTGACGTATGGATATTTTCCCTTCGTCTGGTTAAACAGCTTGGAACTTCCTCCATGTGAATGTTAAATCATTCACACCATTCTTAGAAATACACAAAAGTAAGAGTCAGAGGGGCCCCTTTTGGGGAAACTGTGCAAAAGCCAACTAAGCCTAACATTTGGAATCAACTTTCAGGAAGATAACGCATCTCCTCACGGCTCAAACAGAGCACTACTTAAGTTAACAGTACTTGATGGTTTCACTCTGGCTGGAAAAAGTCACACATGCAGTGCTATGAAATCAGCGTGGGACTGGTTTCGAAAATAAAGTCTCCAGGACCTCCAGCCTCTTTCTACACGAGTCTCCATGGTGCAACAACTATGTTTATGGGACTGAAGGAAAAAAAAAAAAAAGAGGGGAAGAGAGGTGTGAAGGACATGAAGAAATTGAGCAGGAACGGGGTGGGGGGGATTTAGCTTACCACACAGAACTAAAGGGAAGGGGGCAGGTTGGAGATTGGGGCACTCAACATTCCAGCATTATTTAAGACGAGGTCCAACGAAATTCCAACAAATCTTTAAGAGTGGAGATTTTAGCCACAGAATGAGAGATTCTTCTTCACGGCTGCAAAGCAAATATACTAAGGGCAACAGGAAATTTTTGAGCAGGCATATTCTTCAGCAAACAAGGGCACAAAGACCAGTGATATTTGATATTTCCTTTTTTTTACTTGTATACTGTCCAAGTAGCATTCTAGGAATATGGCAAGAATTTTAAATGTGAAGCTCTTCACAACTGCCTTAAGCAAGTACTGCTTTCTAGACTGATTTTTCCCCCCCGAAATAACTGACATAACCGCTGAGATGTCCAAGCTCACCACCACCACCACCACCACCACCACACACGGCCATCACCAATCCTCCTCCACGGGGCTGCCTCAGCTACCACCTCCACCCTCAACCCTACAGCGAGACCCCCCCCCCCCCCCCCCCAACTTCCAGCAGAGGGCCAGGCACACTGCCAGGCATTTTGCATACTTTATCTCAAATCTTTGAGAGTTATTTTTAATCCACATTTTCCAGCAAATTCCAACTTCTATTTCCCAAATGTTCACTATATGTTCACATGAATCAAGGCTCAGAGGCTCCAGCTCTTAAGTCTGCGCCTTGTTTAAACAAGGCGACATTTTAAAAATCACGCAACAATTTAAAAATAATGAACATTTTGAGGCTAAGTGAAAAGGCTTGCCTCCAACTAATTGGGAGAAAGGTATGAATGAGGCCTTCCCATTTTGACAAAAGTGCCTAAGTAACAGATCCCTGGCATGTAAGAGTTTAATCTTAAGACTTCTAGGGGAGAATTAGATAATGTACAAATTATACACAGGAACTTGCAAAAAAACTTTTAAACAGCATTAAAAAAAAAAAAAAAAAGCTTCCCCAATCGAAACATGTTTTTACACAAATCTGCATGCTCCAATTAATTTGAACTGCTGGTGTGCAGCCGGACCGCCTTCATCATCTAAGTACAATGTACAATTTGTGGTCTGATTTCTAGCAAGAAAAGTGCACCTAATTTTGGCTCTCCCCATACTTAAACCTATTTTAGAAAATTAGAATTTAACCATAGCTTTACACAGTCTTAAAGAAGAACTGTATGCAGCTGCTGACAGGTCATTGATGTTGTAATACTCGGAGTACCCGAGGAGAGATTTTATAGTATTATCCCAATGAATGGCATAAAAGAGACTTGGATTTTAAAAATTCATCTCCATTTGTCAAACATTATTAGGAAAGGAGGGGAAAAAAAAAGTGGAGATTTCTTGGGATGATCTGACACCATGGCATGTTTTTCCGGTCCACCATGTCTGGCTGGCAGAACGCTTTTCTCCTCTGGTGTAATAAACTGTTTAGTACAATGCCATGCTTGGAACAAGGCAAGTTTTATTTTCTTTAAGCTCTTGGCCCAAGAGAACAGTCTTATGGGAAATGGCTATTGTGTTTACTGTTATTTGATGATGAAATGTCATCTGACTAAAATACTTCTGTAATAAATTATTCCATTCAATAAAGCCATCAATAGTTCGGCTGGTTTAAAAATGCAATTTGCACTATAATGCTGGAGAAATCCCTGATGGAACTCTCCCGTATGTATTAGTTCAGACCGACACCCGCACAAGCATGCTTGCTCTGTGCTCTCTTGCTCTTCCGACTCGAGTTGTTTGCAACCTAAAGATATCGTAAAAACTCAAAATCTCAAGGTGTCATTACCATTTCACAGCTTAGGACAGAATCCTTTTGAAAAATATGGTGAATTATTGAGAAAGTGATGATTGGCTAGAAGTGAATGAGCGTATTAAAATGCAGTCTTCATCCATTTGTCTTGTAAAACGTAAATGGCTGCTACATCATCAGTTTTGCTGACATAACGGAGCAAGCCCACCAACCCACCCACCCACTTGTGTGCACAGTCAAATCTCCATGTGGTTTTTGTCATACCTCTAACTTTTTACAGTGGTGTTTATCATTCTATGTATTTGGTCTATAGACTGGTGAGAATTACTTTTATTGGGGAACATTTCACTGTCCGTTAAAAATAACTGGAGACACCCTCGAAAAGCCAGGGTTGGTAGTTATTTGCCTCGTAAGAGAAAACAAGCTATTTCTTCATTGCTCTGCTTATGATCCATAACTACTTCTGGGAGAGGAATCCCTATTGAAGGAAAACCACGTACACGGGCCAATTCTCTGCTAACACACACTTAAAGTCGCTTCCTCTAAGGAAAATCTGTTAAGGGAAAAAGAAGCCATTCTTCTAAGAAGGAATGTCTCCAGGACACCCTCTGGAACCCTGGATGGTGTTCAGCACGCTGCCTCCCTATATAAGATGCACAGCCTGGATTGGCCTGCCAACACCGCCGGGGAGCACCTAAGATCTCTGTGAAGATGGGGACTGGATCTTAGGTGTCCTTGTGTTCCTAGGCCCAAATACAGGGCCCAGAACAGTTTAGTGCCCGATAAATGTTCATGGATGAAGACACAAAGGAGTAACCCATTTGAGTAAAGACTGCTGAGCTTCTGATAATCTGCCTGCCATGTCAGTGTTCCCAATCTCATTGGGGCATCATGACTCTTGGCTGTGTGTTCCAGCTGCTTTCGGGATTTGCAGAGGGCTGAAATGAGTATTTGTGCTAAGGCTCGCATTATTGGCTCCTTTTCAGTCAAGCAAGAACATGTCCCAGTTGTTTGAAAAGCAATGGATTCAAAATGTAAACCAGGTACCTATGGTTTCTTTAGCTGCAAAGGCCATGAACTACCGGTTTAGTCAGATTAGAAAAAGTGCCGGAATAAACATCTGAAGTCCTGGACCCCTGATCTGACCCTGCCTCTAGCTGGCTGTGTGACACTGGGTAAGTCTCAGACTTTTTGGGTCCTTTTTTCTCATCTGTAAACAAGAAGGCTGTACTAGATCTATAAAGTCCCTCTTGGGCCTGTTATTTCTTAATTCTGTTAAAATCTTAAAATAATTACAAGTGAGGGAGCATGAGCCCAAAGAGGGAGAAGCAGACTCCTTCACTGAGGCTCAATCGACGTGGGGCTCGATCCCAGGACCCTGGGATCATGACCTGAGCCGAAGGCAGATGCTTAACTGACTGAGCCACCCGGTCTTCCCTACTGCTCTTATTTCTGTAAGCAAGAATGAGTGCTAGAGTACACTTTGCAAACAAAAACCAAAAAGGAGTATAAAAAAATGTGTGGGGGGTGTCTGCCTACTCAAAAAGAAACTCAACTCCCAGTTGTTACACTTAAACCCAATGGAAGACAGATACCATTTACTAGACTAAAATGGGAATAGGAAGGAATAGATGTGAAGTACATGAAAAGGTTTGAATTATTTAGCAGTCCTTACCGTCAAGCAAGACCTATAGATTTATACTTAGTAGCATGAGTTTCATGGAGTCTGAATTTTCTTAACCTGTATGTGAAATTTTACGGAAGTAAAAAGTTCATAGTTTTGATATTTAATTCAGGATTTTAGGAGGCTCAGCCTGAATCCTAGTCTAATGCCATTAACTGACCTACACTGGATTCTTAGCTCAGACACTTACTGGTTTGGAGCTTGAGCGAGCAGGCCTCAGTTCTCTTTTGAATCAAACAAAAATCGCATCTACTCTAAGGATGATTATAAAGATTATTATGAGGTTATACATGGAATTTACATATATAAAAGTCACTGTTCCAGAATCCATATCATAAGTACTTAGTGAGCCGCAAATACATTTTGTTTTTTGCTTTAGCAAATGCGGTTAATTATAATTCTAAATCTTCAAGGTTGTTCACTACTGATAATCAAACCAACTTACAGGGTGTGGGGAAAATTCCTTTTCAAAGACTTATTTCAGAGAGAAAGAGCGCACATATGGGAGCAGGGGGAGGGACAGAGGGAGAATCTCGAGCAGACTCCACGCTGAGCACAGAGCCCAGTGCAGAGCTCAGTCTCACGACCCTGAGATCAGGACTTGAGCGGAAATGAAGAGTAGATGCTTAATCACCTGATGAGCTCCCCCAGATGCCAAGAGGGAGGATTCTTTTTCAAAAGCTACAGAGAGAAGTTAGGGGTGGAAGTGGGTCTAAATGTGGGCACTTGTAAAGGAATCCACCTGTTTAATCCTGTTTGATAGGATTCTAAGTACAGTAATTAATTTAATTATACCATAGGTGATTGTAGCCATTAGCTGAACCAACAGTTTAAAACAATTTAACATGACTTATAGTTCTGGTTTACATAGGTCGCTCTTCAACTAGGTTTCCCAACTCATTTTAGGGGGCTAATGGTATTTTTTTGATCTAAGCTTTTGTTGGCATGAACTCACTGAGGTGTAAGGGGGCTAGGGGAGACTGTTTCTGAAGTCCCTTCTCGTTCTAAGACTCTAGGGTTCTTTTCTTCTGAATGAAGGTCTTTAAATGACACTGAAATCTCAGGTCTCAAATTGGCACACAGTGCTCCCTGTCTTAACTCACTACGTGATGAAGTGCTTTAGTGTATAGGAAATCAAGACTCACTCTCCATTTGGAATCATTCTTAGCACAAATGACTGAGTTCTGGATCAAAGATGAAACTTGTTTACACTTCAAGAGAGGGGAGTAAGGAATGCTGCTGATGCTCGGTACAGTATGACCAAAACATAAATGAGACCAGCTACCATATGCCGCTCAGGAAAGCAGTCTGTTTCACTGGACCACCTTCAGATGATGGTAGTTACACTATCTGAAACCAATTTAGTTTGGTGATTTCTTATATAGCGTCCTTCCCCTCCCAAATTCTTTGGTAAAGTGACTGGAATTTTGCGGTCTGTTGGACCTGAGGACCAAGGTCTAATAAGGTAGTCAGCTAATAAGTGCAGATGCTAAAGATATGAACTCAGGTCCAACAAACTCCAGAATTACTGGTTCTTTGCATTATACCAGTAGTTCCAAAAATGTCAATGGAGAATACCAGATAGTTGTATCAGAAGTGACTTGGGGGGGCAGATAAAATGCATCTTTCTAGTTCTTAGACCCAGATGGTCTGATTTAGTAGGTCTAGGGGAGGTTCTAGGATATTTAAAAAATTTGTGGGGGAAATCTATTTTTAAAGATTATAGACAGTGCACGTGTGCATGTGTGCACAAGTTGCGGGGGGAGGGGCAGAGGGAACGAATCTCAAACTCCCCACAGTGTGGAGCCTGGTATGGGGCGGTCTCACGGCCCATGAGATCATGACCTGAGCTGAAACCAGGAGTTGGGTGTTCAACCAACTGAGCCACGCAGGTGCCCCAAGGATCTGTGTTTTAAACAAGTATCTCCATGAATTCTGATGCGTAGCCAGGTTTGGGAACCAGTGTTCCTGCTTTGCGCCACAGTCTCTGGGAAAGGCTTTCTGTAGGGAGTGGAATTTTAACACTGAACAGTGAACTTTAGTATAGAGTGGGTTGTGAGATGGCTTTTAATGAAGGGGTCTGGCTTGTTTGTAAGAGTAAGACAATGGTCCCAGCTAGCGCAGGTCTGTGGAGGAGGAGAAAGGCTGGGGATGCGTCTAAAACTCAGATGGCATGAAGGTTCAACCTGTGGGGCTCTAATGGATCGGTAGGCCTCTGCTGAGGAGGATTCGGATGCAGGGAGTGGTGGCATACAGCCACACGGCAAACATGCCAAATACAGAACTTTATTTTAAAATGACAACATATGGTGTACTTTATAGTCCATCAAGATTGGCTTTGTTTAAATTGAATAGAAGATAAAAATAAGATGAATAGTAAAATTTAATTATCTCCTCCAAATTTTACTTGGCCCCTACAACTCTGTTTTTAATTATAGCTTCATAACTTTACCTGAATTCCTCAAGTGCAAATTCTTTCTTTTAAAATGTATTTTCATCATATCTTCAGTGCAATGCAGAAAAGGAATCTTAAATATTTATTTCGGCATTTTATATTTTTATTGGTTTTGTAAACCACTGAAATTGTAGAGTGTACTTAGAGTTGATTCCATATGCAGTAAATCAACTGGAGGATAGACTACAGCGTACACCACTTACAAAGTGAATCACTATAGCTAAAAATATAACTTCTTCCCCTCCCACCCCTAAAACCTGCCAACATTCAAACAAGATTGCATGCTAGAAGGAGGTGTACTATATTCCAGGATAAATATATACAAATTAAGCTGAAAACCTTGAGGTGTTATTAATTCTCAGAAACATTTCACAATCAAGTCTCAGACACTTTCTCTGGGATAAGCACTAGGACAGGAAGAAAATGATTGCAGAGGATATGAAGGTGAAAAGGAGGCTTATTAAAATACTTTAAAGGGCAAAACAGAAGGAAAAGTGGGTAAGCTGGAGATGAAAAGGAAAACAACCACAAAAAGGAGTTTCAGACTCAATGGAACATTTTAAGGACACAAAGCCTCTACTTTGCTACTTTTTCAAGCTGCTCCCAAGCTGGCCCCAGGTGACTCTCATTCCTATGCCCCCGAGGCAGACACCTGTGGGAGTCCGTGGCTTCAGAACTTCCTAACAGGACTGGGTATGAGGCTAGGGAACGTGGACTGTGAAGAAGCCAACAACCAGAACAAGTACATGAAAGAGCGGTAGGGGTCTTAACAATCCGTCCCGGCTCAGCCTGCGGTCACTGGGCACCTGGCGTTTAGGATTATGTTCCCCGGCATGCAGAACACTGCATTCTCTCCACAAAGGGCTGGGGCTGAAACACTCTAAAATCAACCCAGTGAAGACCCGGAAGGAATGTCAAGAGGCCTTCCCAGTACAATCAGTTGGATCATCAAGCCATACCTTTTCTATCACCTTAGGGAAAAAAAAAAAAACGAAACAAAAAACTTAGACCTAATGTCTGGAACAGAGCCTGGTGAACACCAGGTGCTCAAATGTTTTCTGAATGTTTAGAGGTCTGAATTAGCTTATAGTCTTGGTGCTTAGAAGCTGGCGGCCCTTAAATATAGAATATTGAATATTAGGTTTCTGGAAAAAAACCAGGGTGGAAAGAGGGAATGAACTATTATTTTCAGATCTTAAATAACAGTAGCTCAAGAAGGGTTGTCCAACAAGAAGTGAGCAAAAGTGAAGGTTTCATTGGTTGTGAAGGTACAGGGCATTATTTAGAAACAGAATTAAGCACATAGGTTTCCCCCATTGCTAGTTTTAAAAAATTATGAAGATATTTGTGTTCACACTTAGGGTTCAGTATACATTACTGATTGACCTATCAAATATTCAGTAAATTAAACACCATGAAAATGTGCCTGTCAACAAGATAATGATGATCTGATTTTTTTTCTGGTAAATATCAAATTCAGAATAACCTTTAAAATGATAGAACCTCAAGATCAGAAGTTTGGCATCAAAATTGAGGTAGGATAATAGCAAAGCATGAAGCAGTTTTGAAATTAAATTTACAAATGTAATAGGAAATTTTAAAGATNATTTTGGTTTTTTGGGGTTTTAAGATTTTATCTGACAGACAGCCAGCGAGAGAAGGAACACAAGCAGGGGGGGTAGGAGAGGAAGAAGCAGGCTCCCAGCGGAGGAGCCTGATGTGGGACTCGATCCCAGAACGCCAGGATCACGCCCTGAGCCCAAGGCAGACGCTTAAGGGCTGCGCTACCCAGGCGCCCCTGTAATAGGAAATTTAAAACTTATTTCCAAATGAAAGTGAGTTGGCAAAACCACCTCATGTTTTAGAAAAGGTTCAAAATGGCTCTAAGGGGGCACCTGGGTGGCTCAGTCGTTAAGCGTCTGCCTTCAGCTCGGGCGTGATCCTGGCGTTCTAGGATGGAGTCCCACATCAGGCTCCTCCGCTGGGAGCCTGCTTCTTCCTCTCCTACCCCCCCTGCTTGTGTTCCTTCTCTCGCTGGCTGTCTGTCAGATAAAATCTTAAAACCCCAAAAAACCAAAATGGCTCTAAGATTTAGATTTTACATTAATGAGAAAGAGCTACACTACGTTGGGGTGATCGGCAACCACTTTAATTAAGATTTCATTTTATCTTTCATTTGAGGAAAGAATATTCCTCCTCAAGGCTCTTTGCCAGTTTTCCCCACTTCGAACCTGCATTCTGGGCTGGGATTTATAGATGCCACATGAAACGAGTTTAAATGAACAAGCATACTGCAGAAACAATAATGACGGTCATTAAACACTAAGAATAATTTTTATCTTGAAGGCCAGAGCACGTGGTTATATATAACCTTGCACTGACACAGGACAAGGACTCGGATACAGAATTTAGAATGTTCCGGGAGGATGGGGACTTTACACCCCCTACTTCGCCCAACCCCCTGTGCCTAGAGTAAAGGACACACTCAATGAGGACCTAATGAATAAAGGAAGAGCTGAAGACCCTTCTAGATAATCCAGACCATTCCTCATGCCCCAGTCCCACCACTGCTGTGCCAGGATGCTACTCGACAGAGGCAAGGGTACACTGGAGGTCCCTGGCAGAGCCTAGATCTGTCCCAGCAGGGAGAGGCATCAAAGCGAGTCAACAGAACTGGGAAGGGGGGAAAACCCCAAACCTATTCTACAACTATTATTTAATCTGCCTCACTAGAAGTTTAGTGGGAATTTCATAGAGAATTGAACAACACATTTTGAAGAAATGAAATGTTTCAAAGCAATATTTAAGCCAAATACTTAGGGGAGTTAAAAGAAATCAAAACTCCTGAAAGTATTTTCTCGCTCCTTCCACATATGGATTTTCAGGCTATGGATCCATCTATTAATTGACAAGATATTTTCTCACTTAGTTCAGTAGATGAGCACTAAGAGGAAACAAGAAAATATGAAACAAAAAATGAAAGGGATGGAAAATTGGAGTTTCCCGTAAGTGTCAAAATATCCTACTTGTAAATTTGGAAAACAGGTCCAGTACTTCCCAGGGTACATCTTACATGCTGTTGCTGTTTAAATCTGGTAGATGAAATGAGGAAAAGGTGCATGTTACACTTGCTGTTGGACTAAGACTCTGGCAGAAAAACCCTCACCTTGTTTGAAAATAAAGATACATCAAAACTCTCGAGTTGAAAGGTTAAGTGTACTCTCTGTGTAGTTGATAAATGGAGGCCTAATTTAATCAGGGGCCGTCCTAGGCACAGCTGCCCTGACCCAGGCTTCTGGCTTCCATGCGGGTAAGATCTAACCAAGATGTAGGCTCTAGGCCTTTGACCTACTCGGGACCTTGTCCGAGCCAGCGGAGAGTTCTGGTTAATAGCCGGGGAACCAGAAGTTCAAATCAGGAACATGTGCAGTCCGCTAATCTAACACATGGCTCTAAAATTAAAACGCAACACGATCGAGTGCTTCGGGATATTTTAACAACTAGGAGAGAGATTACAGCTAGATAAAACCGGGCTTTCGGGGGTCACTCTTACTCCTTCATGTTTCTCACCGTTTCTTTGGGCCTAGACAAATTTGATTTTATTGTGTTTCTTAAGAATTTGCTAGAAAAACACAAGTTTGGCAAGTTGTTTCATGGTTGATTGATCTGGGGGAAATGGGGATGTTGTAAGGTTTCTCTGCGACATGTGTCACCTATTAGATAGTTAGCTTTTTCTATTTCCAACCGAGCCAAACCAAATTAATTAGAAGGAGGTTTGAATTACAAGCCAAATACAATAAAAGTAATAAAAACAGAAAATGACATTTAGGTCATCAATAATATTCCTGAGGTAATTTGGCATTGATTTTTCTTGCTTTCTATGATAAAGAGCTTTACAGGTTGTCAAACTAACAGTTTAACCCCCAGTTGTTACAGTAGTAACAAGTGCAGGTGTCAAGAGCACAAATATTAATAATGGGGCAGATTTATTTTCTTTTTGGTTCACACTTTGTTTCTTCTGGAAATCAGTACTAGAAGATGGCCTGACTTACCATGCACCTGAGGAAGTCTACAAATCACAGTTCGGGAAAGATCTCATCTAACAATAAAATTAAAATCAAAGTAGACACCAGATTCAGGAGAAATGGAAACACTACTCCTAATAGTATATATATTATATATTATATATATATATATTTTTTTAGGGAAAAAGATTGACAATCTCTGCAAGGAAGTCTTCCGACTCTTCAAACTTTTTTTGCTAAGTGAGAAGTTAAATTACTGGTTCAGTTTTACAATGTTGTAAGTCCACGAAAAGCAGTATTTTGAATTACTTTTAAAATTTTAGTACAGGAAAATAGTCATGGTGCAAAGACTTGCCCTCCAAGATAGCTAAACTTTTCAACTGGAAAGAAACACACGAAGGTATAGGTTTTATTTTTATGGATTCCAGTTAACCCTTGGAAGGTATTTGAGGAAGACTGGTGACTCTCACCTAGTTTTTCTTAATTTTTTAAAAGATTAAATTTGAGAGAGAGGGAGAGAATGAGCCCTTACACAAGTGGTGGAGAGGGAGAAGCAGACTCCCTGTTGAGCAGGGAGCCCAATGCTGGGCTGAGATCCTAGGACCCCCGAGATCATGACCTAAGCCGAAGGCAGCCGCTTAACTGACTGAGCCACCCAGGTGCCCCCTCTTCACCTAAATTTAAATCCTGGGTCTCCAGTTATCTTAGGTGTCTGTGAAGCCCCCGCCCCCACATACACTCCGTCAGTTAGTAGCTGGCAGGTGCCTGAGGCTGTGGGAAGGTGCCCCTGTACCCAGGTCCTCAAGAGAGATCCTCTCTGGCTCCCAAGGCGGCACAATAGCCATCTGCAGAGATCACAAGAAGCAAGCTCTTTCCAGTTCAGCCTCAGGGCATCCCATGCCAAACCATGCTTCTGGTGTTCAGGAAGTGGCTCTTGCAGGTGCCAAGGCCTGGAGACAGCGCCAAGTGGCATAGATAACCACTCCGCAGGGTTCTTAAGCAACCTGAGAGCAGCAGCTGGGATTGTAGGGGCACCTGCAACACTCTGAAGGTGTTTCTCCCCTGGCAAGACAGGCCAAAAGGCTTAATTGCGGAGTGGATTTTGATACTAGATCATTTACCTACACTCCAAAGATGTGCATGTCAAAGGGTGTAAGTCCAAGCTTCTGGTCATGGACTATGAGGTCTTTAGGATCTTGCATCTCTGAAAATTTACTTCCTACCCCTTTCTCATCCAGCCAAACAATCAGATGCGGTCAAAGGACTGTGCCAGCCTAATACTTCCATACTCTGGCTTTTGTTCAGCTTTATTTTTCTGCTGGAATTACCTCAGCCCATATGCTAGAGTAGTCTAGGATCTCTCGGTAACCTTGTAACGCTCCAGCCAGTGCGTCAGAATAGGAAGCACTAGTAGGCCCAGGTTTAGGATAGCCACTGCTTCATGTACTATTAAAATCAAAACGAAAATTCAGTACAATTAAAAATGCCTTTTTCCTCAGTTGTGCTGGCCACATCCAAACTCAATAGCCATATGTGGTTGTCTTACTGGACAGTATAAACCACTTCATTGCAGAATGTTCTTTTGGACAGTGTGGGTCTAGAGAATATGGAGTTGACTCACTGTCCCATCTACCAAGGAACCAACAGCCCTAGCTCCTGAAAATCTCTTGAGGCCAAGGGTCACTGCTAAGGGTGGGGAGAGTGCTCCATTCAGTCTTTGCTTGACCTCAGTTCACTAGGTCCCTATGGCTCATAGGGTCCAAGGACTTGAAGGGACACTTATGAACACTAGAACCGCATCTAGGTTCCCACCCCCCCCCCGAACCCTGAGAACAGCACGAGGAGGAACTTCTTGATTCTAAGTCAGCCCGAAAACCAGCAGAGGAAACACCCATGTGATTACAATGCAGGAGGGCGGAAAGCACACATTATTTCCATTAAGACGCTACTGCTAATACTGTTGGCTTGTTTGCAACAGCACTTTTTGGATTACTCAGGCTTCTCTTAGGTACCTTAGGAATATATATATATATTTTTTAAAGGATTTCAGAGCGTTCAAGTGAATGGTGGGGGTGGGGGAGGGGTTCAGGGAGAGGGAGAGACTATCTCAAGCTGACTCCCTGCTGAGCGGGAGCCCGAGGTGGCACTCAATCCTATGACCCTGAGAGATCATGACCTGAGCCGAAATCAAGACTCAGCGGCTTAACTTAGTGAGCCGCCCGGGCACAACTCAATCTTTAGAACAGAGTCTTCAACAAAAATGAATATGGGGTGGAGGGGAAGAGGCAAGAAACAGACAATGATAGAGAACAGGGTTGATGGAGAGGTGGGCAGGGGATGGGCTAGACAGGTAATGGGTATTAAGGAGGGCACTTGTGATGAGCAGTGGGTGTTGTACGGAAGTGATGAACCACTAAGTCTACACCTGAAACTAGTGGACTACTGTACGTTAACTAGATGGAATTCAAATAAAAACTAGGGAAAAATAAAGACTTATCTTCAAATGACGGACTTCTTGGAACATATCCTTTTGTGATTTGGGTATAATTAAACAGGTCAAGGCAGGATTCTACCAGAATTCAGGTAGAAGACTGGAAAATACCACCCTCTGAGTGAAAGAGAAATCAACACACAGCAGATTCCAGTAGTCCTTCAACACACTTATCAAGGCCTCACAGTGCCAGGCTCCATGTCAGGCACAGGGGTGCACAGTGGGCAAGATGGAGTTGGTTCCTGCTGATATAAAGGTCATCCTGTCGGCATAACTCAACCCAGAGACAACTGGAAAATGGATTGGCCCTGAAGGTTAGCTATCGCCCTAGAGCAGGGTAGACCCTCAGAGGCAAAACATGGGGGGAACATGGGGGGGAACCCCAAACTATAGGTCTACAGTCTTTTCCCTGAAACCCTTGAGCCTACTGTCTTGAGAAGTTTATCAGAATTAGAGATTTATAACCTTCTTACATTTGGTAATACCAATCATGGAGAACAAAGCAGTACTCTGTAATCAAACATTAGTATTTGAGGGGAAACCTAGGACTTTTCAAAGTGAAAGGTCTCTAAATAGCCTTTTAAAAGTGCAGATCAGGTTTTATTGCCGAATGCTGTGGTGCCACAGTTGCTTAATTTTGAGAACTCTCAGGATTCACCTTTAGGCTTCCGGGACTGTAGATAAGGGATTGCAGGGTCTATGTGCAAATGCAGGAGCCACAGGGTCACTATTAACATAGAATCTAGGAAAAGAGCCTAAGGGGGTCTCCAACTCTGTCCTGGAGATAAAATACTTCTGGTCTGGGGAGACAAGGCAGCTGGCCAGCCTCTCCCTATAGCACCGGCTCCCCCACCACCAGGCACTGGAATGAACTGGGAAGCTTTACAAATCCTTGCCCTGGCCACACCCCAGACCACACAAATCAAGGGACGGGACAGGACCACCTATCAGTATTATATGTAGGAATGCAGGGATATTTCACTTTTTCAACTGGGGCATCAGTGATATACACTAAGGAATATAGAAAACTAAAATCTCAAGTAGCCACCACCCAGAGCAAGGTATCACATACCCCGGGTTTCCTTCATCTGTCCCTACCCCACGTCCTCCCCAGAAGGAACTACTCTTGCGACTTCTCATCACCGAGGATGGGTCTCAGCCAGTGTTTTGGAATTTGGTTCTCGGACGGGGCTGCTCATTGGCAGCACCTGGAGAGTTTTAACTAGCACGGGGGCTCCACCCCAGAGACGCTGGTTTGCAATCTAGGCAGCGGCATTTTTATAGCTACTAGATAATTCCACCGTGCAGCAGTTGCAGAACCACGGCTTCAGTGACAGAAAACAAAAGCCAAACCAGGAAGAGGTTACCTTTTGCAGGGAGTTAAGAATTTCAACTTTCTCCTCACCCTCCCTCCCCTACCTCTTACTCTTCCTCCTTCTCATTCCCCGTTTTGCTTTCTTCTCTTTTCATCTGATCAAGCCACAATTTCTACTACACATACTAGGAAGTTTTCTTTCATCCACTTCCCTATTTCTTCCCTTTTCCAGAAAAATTTTTTTAAGATTTTTGACAGAGACAGCCAGCGAGAGAGGGAACACAAGCAGGGGGAGTGGGAGAGGAAGACGCAAGCTCGTAGCGGAGGCCTGATGTGGGGCTCGATCCCATAATGCCAGGATCACGCCCTGAGCCGAAGGCAGACGCTTAACCGCCGTGCCACCCAGGCGCCCCGAGAAAAAGACTTTTGAGAGAGAGAGTGCACACACACCGTGGGGGAGCAGAGGCTGGGGGTACAGCTCAAGCAGACTCTACCCCAGCATGAGCTGACCCGGGGCTCGTTCCCAGGACCCAGAGATCACCCCTGGAGCTGAAACCTAGTCAGACGCTCAACCAACTGTGCCACTGGAGCTCCCCTCTCTTGTTTTCCTTGCTCAGAAAAAAATTTTTTTAGAAAGGATATAAAGAGGAAAAGAGGAGAGAAACAAAAGAAATTAAAGCAAGCTTGGCGGGGAAGAGATGCAGGGCTTTATGGAGAAGAGAGATAAGGAAAAGACAAGAAAATGTCCCTCCTGACAGGGTTTACTTCACCCTGTACGTTCACCGTGACCCAAAAGGACAGAAAGAGTCCCTATAAATGACGGCTAGGCACCCTGCTACACCAGCTGACCATAACCTGTTTACCCCCATAGTTTCCTAAACCGCAGAGAGCAACTTCCCCAGAGTTCTGCTGCTCCGGAAGGCAGCAAAGCATCTAGGCTGAGAGGCTGGTTCTTAAATAGACTGCTTGGCCCCTCCAACCAATCACAGGAGACCTTGGGAAGGTACTTAACCTTTTCCAGCTTGTTTCTTCATCAGGAAAATCTAGGTACAATAGTATCTACCCGTGAGGATTACAGTTTATGCCTCGACCTGGCTAGGCGTGGGTGCCCAGTGACTTCAATCAAGCAATTAATCCAGGCGTTGCTTTGAAGCTATTTTGTAGACGCGAGGAACCTCTACAATCAGGTGACCTTTAGTAAAGAAATCACCTCTTTAAAGGGGTTGGGACTCATCCAGTCACTTGGAGGCCTGAAGAACAAAACTGAGGTTTCCCAGAAAAGAAAGAATTCTGGCTCAGGACTACAGCCCAGAAATCCTTCCTGCTCTCCAGATTTCAGATTCAGGGCTGCAATTTATCAAGTCCTGCCTGTTTCCAGCCCACCGTCCTGCACTAGGAGTTTCAGAGCTTCCAGTCCCTGAAATCACGTTAAGTCAGTTCCTTAAAATAAGTCTCTTTTTCTATGTACACCTGTATCTTATTGGTTTTGTTTCTTTGGTGAACCCTGATACACATATTTCGTGAGATAATACATAAATACAAGTAATGTGCTCAGTGTGTACTCAAGCCAGCTATTATTTTTAGGGTAGTGTGGGGCTTATTAAGGCTTATCTCTTCTGCCATCACCAGAAGGCTCACAGATGATCCTTGACTATACACTTTGGATGTAATCTCCATCTCTCCTACAACCTTTGTACACTTTTTTCATACTAGATGTCAAGCCAGTTCTCTCTAATTCACTTTACCACAGACGTGGAACATCACTAGGGCTACACAGCAACAGGGCAGTTAGAGTGTGTAGCAGGATTTGGGAAACTCCTTTATTCCAGACTCTGGGTCTCATCCCCTTGGTTGCCACAGACACCTCTACTCTTTTCCCCTCTTCTCTTTGCTTTTTGACCCCTACGCTGGCTCATAGTCTGGGTTCTGCTTGATCTCTTTTCTCTAGGGCTTGGCCATTTCCATCCTGGGGGCTAACAAGATGGTGGCTCTAGTTCACCCATCACTCTAAGCACTCACTGAAGTTGCTGACACAGATTTTCTTGTAGCCACTTAGAGCAAACCCATTTGCCACACAAGCAGGGGTAACTGGGAAGATGCAGCCATGCACTTCTGACTGGCCTTTCCAAAAAAAAACGTCTCCTCTGTTTAGTTCCTAGAAGGGCTGACCAGAGGCAAGAGACAGGAGGGGGCCAGCTACAGGCCCTACACAGGGACTCTAGCAGCTCGAGTCACCCTCAAATTTTTCCCCAACTAGTTTGGAATGGAAGTCTGCCTGATGGAACGCCTTGTCTGTGCACCGTGTTGGTATTGGTTTATTTAGTCGAATTCCCTTATTTATCAAATGAAGACAGTGAGGCCCAGAAAAGAGGTCTGGTTAAGACAGCATCTAAATGTAGAGTCCACCGCTTTCTTCCGCCATACCACGTGGCCATCCACCACTGAAGTGCTGACCAGGTGGAGTAACAGGACTTCACAATCACCTCCTTTACCATGAAACTACCAACAATCACACAAGCCAACACTCTGTAGCTTCCTCTGGCCATCCATTAAAATCCATACTCCCCTAGATGTGGGCTCATGGGGGATGCAAGGCAGCCAAGGCAGGTAATGGGAGCTGGCTCCGAGGCTAGTACTGGCTGTGAACATAAGACGTAAGGGGTTAAAAGCGCCCGTCTCCTCTGTAGGTGGTTCCTATGAAGAAACTTGAGTGATGATTACAATTTCTCAGGTCTTCCAAATTCCTAATAATAATTACTTAAAATGAAGACAGTCCTGGGTTCGAGGTACCGGAGAAGCACCCATTTGACCAGCCCCCTCTTCCAGATCATTCCCCAGTGTTTCCCTTACTGCGCAGCAATACGCTTGAATCTCAGCTCCACCCTCCATGACTCACAGAAGGCTAATACCTCATAACAAAGGGCACATGGAAATGATATTTCAGGAGATGTCAAAGTCCTCATTGCTGAATTTAATGAAAGTGAGGTTCTGAAGGGTGAAGGTCAATTACTGCGTGAAACTTTCCAGGTGGCTTTGCTTTAGTGATCTGAACAGGTGGGAGCACGAAGACCACCTGCTTCTCTGTTTGCACAGTGACTAATACATTTATAAACACTTAATAAACATTTAACTGTGGCAACTCTCTTAAAATAGTTCTTTCACAACTAGAATTCAACAGATCTGAAATTACTGGGTGACTCTGGAAGGCTACTTCCTTAAAAGGGGATGGGCTGCAAATTCTGGTGATGCTTGGAACCAATCCTTTACCAACAGGCCAGAATTGCTGATCCGCATTATGCTCAGGTCTGACTCACAAAACCCAATACTACATACATTACATAGGGAACACAGAGCAGACTATGACAATTTTATTCCAAACAAATTGCTGAGTTGTAACACATTTGGAAGGGGACCTTTTCCAAGATTCAGAGTGAGCTCTGAGAATTAAAAATAAAGATCCATTTTCTGGTGTTGGGAAAACTGAATATCCATATGCAAAAGAAAGAAATTAGACACTTGTCTTACACCATATACAAAAATCAACTCAAAATGGATTGTAGACTTAAAATGTAAGACCTGAAACTGTAAAACTCCTACAAGAAAACATAGGGGGAAAGCTTCTTGACATTGGCCTGGGCAATGATTTCTTGGCTAGGACACCAAAAGCGCAGGCAACAAAAGCGAAAATAGACAAATGGGACTACACTGAACTAAAAACCTTCTGCACAGTAAAAGAAACCATCAACAGAACGAAAAGGCAACCTATAGAATGAGAGAAAACATTTGCAAACCATATTCCAATAAGGTGCTCATATGCACAATATATAACGAACTCTTACAATCCATTAGCAAAAAGCCAAATAATCAGATTAAAAGATGGGCAAAGAATTTGAATAGACATTTCTCCCAAGACCTACAAATGGCCAGCCAGTACATAAAAAGGTGCTCAACATCACTCATCATCAGGGAAATGCAAATCAAAACCACAATGGGCTATCACTTCACACCTGTCAGGATGGCTATTATCAAAAAAACAAAGAATAAGTGTTGGCAAGGATGCAGAGAAGTTTGAACCCTGGTACATTGTTAGTGGGAATGTAAAATGGTACAGCTGCTATGGAAAACAGTATGGAGGTTCCTCAAAGAAATTAAAAATAGAACTACCATATGATCCAACAATCCTGCTTCTTGGGTATATATCCAAAAGAATTGAAATCAGCATCTTAAAGAGCGATTTGTACTCCCATGTTCACTACAGCATTACTCACAATAGGCACGCTATGGAACTAATCTAAATATCCATCAACGGATGAATGGATAAAGAAAATATTGTCTATACATACAGAGAAATGAATATTATTCAGCCTTAAGGAAAGAAGGAAATCCTGTTATACTCTACAACATGAGTGAACCTTCAGAATATTTACACTAAGTGAAATAAATCAGTCTCACAAGGACAAATACTGCATGATTCCTCTTATGTGAAGTATCTAAAATAATCAAATTCATAGAAGCAGAGAGTAGAATGCTGGTTGCCAAGGACTGTGGGGAGGGAGAAGTGGAGAGCTGTTCAATGGGCATAGTTTCAGTTATGCAAGATGAGTAAGTTTTGGACATCTATACAGCATCGTGTCTATAGTCAAAAATACTGTATTGTGCCCTGAAAAATCTGTTAAGAGAGTAGATCTCATGGTAAGTGTTCTAACCACAAAACAAAACCGAAGGGGTACAAGGAAACTTTTGGAGGTGATAGGTATGTAGTAATGGTTTCAAGATGGATCTGTATATATGAAATATGTGCATTTTTTGGCATATCAATTATACCTCAATAACACTATTAAAATATCTTATCTTCAAATTTTACAATTCGGGGAGAAAACAGAATGTAAAATTCCCTATAATAATCAAGTAAAAAAACAAACAAAAAAAAAACCCCCAAACAACTCTCAAATAGCCTGTCAAGATATGGGAAAAGCACTGTCAGCAGAGTTGAAAGCCCGGAGTTTTAGCTTTGATACTATTTTCCCACATAAACTCTCTTGGTATAGATCTAACTTTCCCTGTAACATCTCACCTACTGTATTAGTCAGAATTAAGTTCTGTTGCTGCAAGTGAAGGACAAATCACAATAGCAGTGACTTACACAAGATAGTACACTTCTCTCTTAGGTAAACTGAGCTCAAAGGGAGGCAGTACTAGGCTGGCATGATGACTGCACAGTCAGCAGGGAGCTGGGCGCCTATTATCGTTTTGCTCCGCCATCATCAGCAGAACACTTCCTCCGATGGCCCAACACGGCTCCCAGGGCACCAGCCACCAGGGCCACGTTCCCGGCAGCAGGCAGGAAGGACTGGCAGAGAAAAGTACACCTCCTTTCTTTCAGGGCATTTCTCAAGTTGCACGGGACATTTCCACTTATGTTCTATTGCCCAGAAATTAGCCACTTGGGCACATCTTGCTGCAAGGGGATCTGGGGTCTTATTTCTGGATGACTGTATACCCAGCCCGAATCAGGTATTTTATTAATGTAAGAAGGGGAGAACAGTTATCAAGGGACAGCTAGCTAGCAGTTTCTGTCTCAAGTGTTGGGCTAGATTGAATGAGGATGAACATTTCACAGAAGGAAAAGCTTGTCTGGTTAACTATGGAAGTTTGGGGTGAGAGTAGGGGTGGGCAATGAATAGACACAAAGATTTTATGTAACAGAATGAATGCATCATTTTTACAGTGCAACTCATTTCCTTTTCTTGTCTAGTAAATACATTTAAGAACTGAATCAAAAGCTCTAAAGACTAGATGGTAGAAAACAAATGCATATGTACAAGCTACCTTTGTTTACATTTGTTTATATGTTACCAGACAACTGGATAAATGAGTCTTTTGGCACTATGAAAACAGCTCTTTTAATTGAATATTAAAAGGAAAAAAACAGAATTCTCACTGAAAGTCACATCATGGTGCAGAAAATACAGGTGCTACAGCTTTATGCCTTTAAACAGAGCAGATTTCACAAGGGTAAATGACGACAGAAAGCAAGTAAAAAGGCTGATTTGGCTTAGTCCACAGTAGACTTCTGAACTGTGGCTTTGCTAATTGATCATGTCAGATAAACCAACTTCCAGAATGGACATTTCACTCTGCACGTTCAATCAAACTCATTCTCTCCTCCAGCCCCAACCCNCCCCACCCTTTTTTTTTTTTTTTTTTTTTTTTGTCTGAATAGCCAGGTGGATTTACTGGAATGACTTCTTGAGCTTGTGGGTTGTTTTGGTGCACATACAAAGGACGGACACCGAGAGTCACCAGACCTGCCCAGGATGGCCCTTGACCACTTTGTATGTATATATAGCGCTTCTGCTGCGACCTCCCTCCCTCCAATTACTGTTTACCACCTAGACGTCACAGCTGCTGTACAGAGCAACTAATTAAGAGAGAACCTGATTTTGGGTGGGGCCAGAAGCTCATTCCTTGCCTGAAGCCAAGTTGATCTTCACACAGAGAACACAGATTTACAAGGTAGGAGGGAACGCAGCAAGTCTTGATGCCATCTCCCAAGCTCCCTAAACCCAATGCGGGAAGAGACGGAGGTTCCTGGGCCCAAATGGAATTTAAGGGTGTGGTTTCTCACCCCTCCATGGAAGTACAGTGCAGCTGAGGGCAGAGAGGTGGGGATGCGGTGTTTTGACATTTTTAGGGCCCCTGAAGAAACTGGATCCTACGTGGTTTGGTCAGAGGAGGCTTTAAACCCTATCAGGTGCAAGCAGGAGTCCTCTCTCTTTATGAAGCCAAGTGCGTGGAATCTTGACTCTGATCAGGTGTGGCCAGCAATGATGAGGCAGGGTCATCTGATGCGTAAGCAAGGGTCATCTACAAGTCAGCGAAAACTGCTGGATTAAATCAGCCAGCTTTATAAATAATCTTACAGGCCTTCACTACTTTCAGGAACCCTGGTGACCAAAGAAGATCTTATTACCAAGTGGCCAGTGTTTGAGAGGCTCACAACCACAGGGAGCAGCTTTTTCAGGAATCCCTTACTAAGAAAGGGACTACATGTAAACAAAAGAAAAAGTTGGGAGTTTCAGGAACATGACAGTTTAGAAATAGGGGAACAAGAAAAGCAGTGAAAAGACTGGTTTATGGATGCTTACTGCCAGGGCAGCCCTCCTGCCAAGTGTAGCTTGTCTAATGACCCTGAACTTTCAAATCTTTCTGTTTAGAGAGTCTGAGCATTTTAGATTCACTCTCTAGATAGGAGATATGACAGTCAGGTTGGACCCACTGAACAGAATATCTCTATAATAGTAAGAGCACCACTTTATGGCTGTGACAGACTTTTTGGGCCAGTCTGTGAGCCTAACACAGTTTATAACATCATCTCAATGTACAAGGAGCTAACGTTCACAACTGCTCTCTGGTCCATAAAATTTATTAGTGCCACTCATGTGCAATTGGTGGCAATCTGTATTTAAATTTTTTCTCCTTCTCCAAATGAAAATACGGGCCTTTTAAAGAAACGATAACAAAATCTCACACATACACTACGTCGCAGGAGCAGTTCATATCCTATAAAATGCCTCTGCCTTTTTCCAGTCGAGTGAGGAGGTAAACAGGAGAGGTAACAGGCTTTAGAAGATGTGTAGTTGGCTGCATGGAAGCAGGGCCGGCGACCACGGTGATGAAGTGCCTTCATTCCAGGCATCACGCAGGGATGGGGCTGCCCGCACGAGCATCTTCCAGTGTCAGCGTGGTGCAACTTCGGGAAACTTCCCTTGCTGACTCCCAGACAGAGCCTCCTTTAAGTGCCGTAATGAAAGCATTTCCCTCGATTTTATCTCTTTTCTGGCTTGTGACAGCAAAGAAGAAAGACCATATCATCTGCTGGCTGATGAAAACTTGAATAGCTGTACGCTGTCACCAGATCATTTGGAGGAAAAATGATAAATGCCCTCAAGAAAGCCCTGGGATGCTATATGTAAATCTGAGGTAAGAAGAGCCAATAAGGTCTGTGACAACATTAAGCCAGTTCCTAGCAATGAAGCAATTATATGTGTGACTGAAACAATCTATAATGACAGCTATAACAAAGGCCCAGGAAAGAGGGCAGGAGACCACTCGGAATAATCTAAAATATCTAGTGTCCTGAGAGAAGAGAAGTGTGACCTATTCCAGAGCTTGAGGGTCAGAAAGAACTGGAATTATAAGCGGAGACTGCAGGTCCTCGATCCCACAACTTTCTAATTATAAGTGCCTTAGCTCTGGTGAAGGAATACCTTATAAAAATGACTGATGGCAAGGAGTCACAGAGTGAAATGCAAGCACATGGAATAGAAACGAGGGGAAGGAAAGGCACGAAAAACGAGTGTTAAGAACAGTGTAAAAAGGGATGGCATCGAACGCGGCCAGGGTGTGGAGAAGCGGGCATCTCCACGCACGGCTGGTGGAGAAGACGTTGCTACAAACACCCTGAGACAGGCAGAGCAGTCATACCCCCCAACAGCTTCGAGACTCCATGGTTCCTCGGACTTGGGGGCTCTGTGATTTAGATGTTACCCTACAGAAGTCTGCAGAGATGGGCAGGGGGATTTAATCAAGCGTCAGTAATAATGATAACAATAACACGCACATTTATCAGCCGCTTATAACTTCACTCACAGAACTAAAAGCTGGTTTTAGATTCCGATGGGAGCCTCAGGTGGGGAGAGAGGTAGGAAATGAATCAACATTTACAGATTCTGTGCAACGGATACATGCATCATCTTTGCAGCACAACACATCACCTTTCTTTGCTCTTCTGTGAAATAACTGGACGCGTGAATCGGGTGCTCGGAAGGTTAGATGGTAGAAAACGAATGTGAATGCCCAAGCTACCTTTGCTTGTGTGTGTTTGTTACGAGACAACTGGCTATATGAATTTTGGGCATCATGAAAATGGCTCTTTTAGCTGTATGTTAAAAGGGAAAATTGAAATGATCGCGTCATGGTACAAAACAATGCAGGTGCCATAAGGTTCTCCGTTTGTAATAGGGCAGAATGCACAAGACCGAATAAGAAGTTGACTGAGGCTCTTGTGCTCGCTCTATCTTCGCTCATTTCGCCATGAATATGTTCATCACAGCGTTGTTTATACTGACCTCTCAAATACCTCCGACATGTGGGAGGTTAAGTAAATTATGGTATTTCCATATAATGCTAGCATTAAGAACCAAGTACAAGGGGTGACGTAGAACTGTGTCTCTAGACAGGAAGAACAACCTCAGGGTCTGCTTTTCTGTCCTTCTGCAGCCCCTTCTACAAGAGTTTACTCTTTGCTCCTGGTGTCTGGGACCCCACTGCTGGGGTCCCTGCCCTCTTCCCTGGGACTTGGTATGGTGGAATACTTACTCTGCTCTCAAAGCACTGAGGAAACACTAAGAACTCTCAAACAGCTCAAAACCCCTGGAATGAATTGGATGTGCCCACAGTGACTATTATCGGGTGTAAGGAGAATCCTCCTTCCCATCCACTCTCACCCCCAAATAAATGCAAAAGCAAAAACCCTTTTATGGGTATTTTCTCTTGATGAGTTTCTAATCCTTCTGAACTGTTGGGTAGGGCATTAGTAACCTGTTTAGCTAGGTTTAACAATATTTGTGAAACCTGTGTGTTTGAAATTATACCGAGAAACAGAACAGATACAGTAAGATATGCAATACATAAGAAAAGGACTTTTATTCACCTGAGGGTCAAAACCTTCAAGCAATACAGTATAAATAAGCACTGAATGCAGACTTTCTTCTTTAGACAACGTTAAAGAGATAGATCCTATAGCTTAAATGCTTTGAAATCTTCACAAGAAAAATCCTATTAAGCACAAAGGTGATCTATTCCTTATGTACAGGGTATCGTTGCCTTTCCAAGGATCTGAGGGGGAAGAAAATCTGTTGCAAGTGCCTCATGGGGGTCAAATTGTATAAAATTACCCTAAACTGTATGTGCATACAGATCGGGCAATCTTTTTTTTTTTTTTTTTTTTTGCACAAATTGAGCAGCTCGTCTTTCCTCACCTTATACATGAGGCCAAGAGCCTCACCCAGTTTTAGGAACTGGATTTGCTCCAACAAAGAGATGATCCCTAATAAAACATAACCAGAGACTCAAGACAACCTAACCGCTGAAATGTCACCACAGCGTTTGACACCTGAGCCACCCATTACATGTTAGGGTCAGAAGCTACTTCCAGCAGTTGTCTGGCTTGCTGTGAGATGGCTGTTGCAGCGCCTCACAGCTTCGGAGGGACAGGGGCTGCTAGTGGGATCTCAACCTGTGAACAGCGGCACAGGACTTGGTGTCTGAGTGGGAGCGAGCAAGGAGTTTGCCAGGGCTCAACCCAGCGGACTCGGGCTCACGGCGGCAGCGTCAACACCCTCCTGCGTGAGCGACGGCGGCCATTTTCCTGTGAGACGTCTAGAGTTTTCTTTACTCTTCAACGCGCTAGCGACGGCAACTCACACCACCTTGCCACCCCGGAGCCTCCATAACCTCAGCCGTTATTCCCGTCGTGTCAAACAGAGCACAGATTCCAGGTGACAGAGCTCCGTCTGGTTGGTAGAAGGGAGGTAGGCGGCGCGCGCGGAACCCTCCGAGCCCCGCGCGGCCATCATGAAGTAACTGACCTCTATGAGGCTGCTACCATGGTTCACACATTTATTGTCAGGTTCCAGCCTCTAGCTGTTCTCTGATTGTTCTAAATACTTGACAAACTGAAGCCTTTTCACTTTCCGTTGAAATTGCCTCATCTCCCTGTCAGAGCGCCATGGGGGACTCCATTACTTTTCTGACTTCTTTCCCCTCCTGACAAGTCATTTAGCTGGCTTCTTGTTGTGAAGGCTGTCCATGTCAAATTAGCCAAGGCCCCTATTGTCCTTATTACCACTCGAAAAGCCATCATGAGTAATGCTACGGGGTCCCTCAGTTGTCATCATTTGTCAGAAAGAAAGGGAGTGTGGTTACATATAGCTGACAGGTAATTTCAGTGTCTACAATTACCCCAATTAGTCTTGTCATAAACAATTCGATAAATGCACACCAATACAAACAGATAAACACACCAAGGTCTCTCGCTATTAATGCTGTGTAATGGGTAAATCAGTGATATAATGCTATATTTTATTTATTTATTTTTAAACTATCCTCAGCTGTGAGCTGGCACTTGCTACCTGGTCAGCACAAATTATACTATCTACTTTCATTAGCTCAACACCACGAGAAAATTTGAAAGGCTGTGACAAAATTCATTTAGAGAGAGAGGGAAAGAGCAGATTGTTATAACACCTGCTTTAGGCAAGGATACAACAAAGGTTTCCTTTTTGTCAGTTCTGGGCAACTACCGGCTTTAAAGTGGACTATTTTGTGTTAAAACAACAACATATGAAATATGATAGAAATGGGGGATAGAAAAATTATATCTGCACTGAAATTATGAGCACGATTTGAGAGAGAGGGGAAGGGGGGGGGGAACCTGCTGCCAAGTGCACCAGTCAGCAACTATATATTAAAAAAGATTGTGGGCTAGTAGTTCATATGTAAGATTATTTCAGTTCTCTCCAACTAACGATTCCCATTTTTTTTAAACTTCACCTTAAAACCATATATATAAAGCTCACCGTGTTCCGTGTCAAAGTTATTTATCTACTCCAGTATTCATATGGATTTGTTTAATAAAGGCATCAATGTTGCTCCTTGCCGGACTCAGTACAGAGGTGATTAAGACTCAGCAAGCGTGGATCCTGGCTCTCTCGCGTATTCTCTGAACACTGGGGAATGAACCTGTTTTAACACAACACCCTCTAGGAGGACTCTTCAGTTATATGCTGTATTCAAGCCTGAATGAAACACCGTTAAGTCCGCTCTTGTGATCCACATAAATAAATGCTCAAGACTCAACATCTGTAGTGTCCACTGCACTCTGTCTGTTTGCTGACCGCAGTCCTAAGTGATGGCTGAAAAACCCAACACAAGGATATTGTTGTAGGAAATTGCTCTTGGCAACTATTTGTTCAAGCTCAAGATTTTTTTTTTTTTTAAACCAACACTAAGAACCCACCAGAAAATAGGACAGGTCTCCCTAATGAGTAATCTATTTTAGCACAGTCTTGTCTAGGCATGACAGTTTACTGAGAGGCTTGAAAAACTCGTAATTACCAGTGTTACAGGGCAATTAATGTATATTACACTGCACTACTCATGGCAGCAACTGTCATTTTCTCAATAAAAATGAGTACTCTTCAGCTAAAGGTGACATTAATTGGGACTTTAATGACTATGCAGAGGAGCTGAAGCCAAATATGAACAAAACAGCGATTCAATGAGCGACTTCAGAAACGAGAAAATTGTACTAAAATGAGATTAATTGCTGTTTAGAAAAAGGAAAGAACCTAAAAAGCTATTAAATTGCAGGGTTTGGGTGCCCGGGTGATGGTTGTGATGTTAATCTTGCATTCTCGCAGCAGGCAAATATTCACGAAATTCAGAGCCTTTTGACAGCAGGAAAAATCATGTATGCTTAACTTCAATCCATCAAAAATATATTTCAGCTTTTATCAGTGTTCTAAATACTTCTGCAATTTCAAAAATTACTGCTCCATTCCTTGGCTGTCATCATGCAAATGTGAACACTGTCAATATTGCTATGAAAAATTTCCCAGCTTCAAAAGGCCTACTTCAGTGATAAAGAAAGAAAAACGTGAAGATTAGAATTGCAAAACACACACTACTAATGTAACAGAAATCAAACAATAAGAATTTAATGTTTAAGTTGTGGAAACTGCTAAAATAGAAAATGATGGGGTGGTTTTTTTTTTTTTTGGTAGAAAAAAATCAAAGAAAAATAATTCTGAAATTCTTTCAAGGCTTGTAACTTTATGCTCAATTAATCATCACCAGTAATTAGGACAGAATTTTGCATCTGACTTCAGGTGCTATAATTGTTAATACTGCCCCCTCCTTTCTGAAAGCCTTTATCCTTGCTTCTAGGGTTCTTTGAAAACAATGATATAATTGCTTTTCTTTATGGCTTTTTCAAATATCATGAGTATATACACAAAACATAGCACTTAAACTTTGACATGTAGGAGGGAAAAACTCCAAAGTTTGATAATTCCAAAGTCATAAACTCTGTAACTTGAATTTTTTTTTTTTTAAGATTTTATTTATTTGTTTGACAGAGAGAGACAGCCAGTGAAAGACGGAACTCAAGCAGGGGGAGTGGGAGAGGAAGAACCAGGCTCCCAGCAGAGAAGCCTGATGTGGGGCTCGATCCCAGAATGCTGGGATCACGCCCTGAGCTGAAGGCAGACGCTTAACAACTGCGCCACCCAGGCGCCCCTGTAACTTGAATTTTTTAAAAAGAGAGAGAGATGAGCGATTTAGTATTTTCGTTAAAGGGAGTTCTCAAAAAAGTTACTTTTGGACAGAAATGTATACCTTTGCAATAGCTGCCCCCACAAAAAGATGAGACCTGCCTTTAGAATGCTGCGCATTTTCCTACTGCATAATCAATTCTGTTTGTTTTGCATTTTAATATTTAAAGAGCCTTCTCATCTACAGTTTAGGTCAGGGCTCAAGACACATTAACACACATATAATTCTGGCTGTACTCAGCACACATCCACTAAATGATGGGGGAGGTGGAACAGGGTGCTTCCCGTCTTCAAATCAGCGATAAACCCTGTCTATTCTAAAAATCCAGAAATACAAATCACCTGACCGCCATTACGAAGACTGCTTATTGGCCGCTTGTCTGCCGGAATATACATACAGGGCCACGAGGGAGATGAAGAGGGGGCGGGGAGAGCCACACATGCCTACCCCTGCGTGTCTGTACTCAGTGACTGACGTTCTGCTAAGGTTTACCCTCCAGCTCTTTCATTCACTGTAAGTACACTTTCTTGAGTTTTGAATCTGAGCTCGATTGTAGTCATCTCTGTAAAACGAGTTGCTTCCAGGTCCTGCATCGCCTAGTATTACCTGCTCCTCCTCTTCCTACAATTCTCCCTTTTCTTATATCTAGACTTTTATGTTAACAGCACAATTCTTCCTCAAGAGTTGAACAAATGTCCTTTTTAGTCCTTTTTTGGGGGGGGTAAAAAGGGGCCTTTGTTATTCATTGTGCCATTTCAAAAACTAAGCTTCTCTCATACCTCAAAAACAGCTTTATTTTAAGGACAAAAAAATTCACCAAGCTCCCCCTAAAAGTCTTTTCAGGCAGAGTCCTTAGAGAAGACAGGTGCCTTTGGCTAAATTATCTCTACTGACAAACCATTCACATAAATTTGCTTTTTAAAAAAAAATTAAAAAAAACCTTACATGTCAATAGTTTGATTCCATTTTGTCTATGCAAATACCATTGATAAAAATTTCAATGGAAGTTTTCAAGGAGTGGAAGAGTTCCAAACTAGGTATTGAAATGGGACTCAGGAATAGGATACTAATTCACCAAACTTGCCAAGAATGATCTAACCCCGTAGCCATACAAAGGCAACTGCAAACCATCTACATGATCCCAGATAATCCCTTCTACTGTATCTCTCGGATCTCATCTCCATTCTGCAGTTTTACTGCATGAGGCTCCATTTGGGGCTCCAGGTTTCCCATTTGCAAAAAACAGGAGCAACTTTGTCATGCTAAATTTGCTGCATGTGAACTAAGCGCTGAGCGCTTGGCAGACACCACCGGCTCCAGGAATGTTAACGATTGGAATAAACTTTTAAGGAGAGTTCCTAAAATGAATTTATTTGATACTGTTGTTCAATTGCTGAAATTCTTTACCCGCCACAGTGGTGCTCTGAGAAAAGGTGATCGCACTGAATGGTGAGAAAGGCTCGTACAAAAAAAGCAGGAAGCACCGCTCTCTCTCAGCTAAGCCTGGAATTCCATTTTTAACCTCATTATTATTTTGCACAAATATCATAGGTCTCTCTTCCAAAATGCTACTCAGTGGTTCAAATTTCTTATTCAGGCCCCTCCTAAGATTGAAATGTACCACAATGCCCGTCAATCTCACAACTGACAGACCATGTTTAAGCTGGGAAGAGTGACAAGTTACAGGGACTCTTTTTTTTTTTTTAATCAATTCCAGGAGATTACTAAGATGCTTTTTTAGATACATACCCTCAGAACATTATAAACTCAGTGAGAAGCCAAACTGGAATATCTCAAGTTTGGAAGATGAACAATATTTTGATGTGCCAAGGCTAATACATTATATGTTTCAAGTCTTACTATTAAGACCTGTAGCAACTGTTCTAAGAGATGAGTAGAAATGAAACAAATGGTAAATGTTTATTCAGTCATACAGTTCTGAAAGAAAACAACTGTTAATTTGCATTAGCTTGGGATCACTTAGCAGACTGCATTTCAAGAGCTATCACCTCTCAGCAGCCCACGAGAGAGGAAGTTTTCATTTGTTCCCCTTCTACCTGCTCTACCTATAGGACATTTAATTTCAATTTATTTTCTACTCACCAATACTCAACAAATCAATAATCACTTCAAAAGAGATACTGTTCTTTGTCAGTCTGTTGACGAGAAAGTCAACAGGCTAAACATCTGAGGGTCGATACAGGGAGATGGAGCCCTGTCTCATCTACTCCATCTTCCAATATAGAAAATTCTAGAATGCTAAACTTCAGGTACCTTCCAGGTCATCAGATGAATTAAGTTATACGTAATGTCATTTAGTGTAATCAGGACAGTTATTCTGCATAAATAAAAGTTCAGTGCTCTATATAATACGGGTAACAGAACGTAAGCCATCTCCATGTAGGTAAATCTTATTGTAGAGTAATATCCTCTGACTTCCCTGTTCACTACTCCCACTCTCCACCCCAAATAAGGTAGGGAAGTAAGAGGAAAGGTGGGTCTCGGGGGAAAGCGATCTGTGTCTTCAGGGGGTTCTGTACAGTCTTTGGGCCTCCAGTAATTCCAGAACTTTCAACGAAAGATGGAGACTGCTAGGGCAACACCTCTCTCCATCTTCTCAAGATTTTATGAGACTTTAGAAAAGCTGATTCAAGCAGAAAATCAGTCATGAGGAGCTTTCCTGGACCAATTAACCCTGGCTAAAAAGAGAACCCTCTCTAAAAGAGGAAAAAAAAGTCTTACAGGGATGAGGGGACAAGATGGGCTTAAATTTAGGTAAATGACTGTAACATCTTGGTACGGAAAGTGAATGGGGGACAAACGAAGTCTACCACAGCTGCGCACTGACTAGGCTTGTAGTTGGGAGGAGAGGGTGAGTGAGAGCAAGGAGAAAAGAGATAATCAGATCTCTGCTTCTTCATCTCGGCTTGGAGGAGTCTTTGTTCCACGAGTCAGCTAAGTGATGTGGAGTAAGAAACCTACTGAGCCTCGGAACCCAGGTCAGGAACCGTGTGGATCTTTAGCAGATCCAGGGGTCCTCTATCCTTAACAGAAGCAATGCATGAGAAGGCCCGGTAACACAAACCTCTTCAGTAAAGGTCACCCAGTTAGCCAATCCAGATGAAGTAAACGGTGATTCACTGGACAGTATCAGCTTCCAGTTCCCATTTAAGCCAAAATGTTGTGGCAAAAAGCCACTCAAACAGCGCTTTCCAGTGTATACCCACTTCTCTTTCTAAGGCACCACTACAACCGGACACTGAGATAGAGTCAAAGCTCTAGAAGCTATCTAATTTTATTTTTCCTCAGCGTTTTCACTCTGAGCCTCCACTTCCATTGCTTGAATCTGTTTCTATCCTGCTTCTAGGTGGGGAGTACTTAGCAGTGCCTGAAAGGTTATTCAAGCCAAAGACGATTGAGGCAAGAAGGTCTTTCTCTTGTTTCTTCATTCTCAGCTTAGAATAGGATGACTTTTCTTATTATGGGCTTCATCTTAGGATCTTAAACCTCATTGTTACTCTTGGGGAGAAACCGTTCTTTTTACTCACAATTTTGTACACATACACATTCTCTCCTGACATGGAATTGCATTGTGCAACTAGAATGAGATGGGCTTGTAGTCATACCCACTTTAGAACTGTCTGTCAAGGTGGGCCTGGGCAGTGTTAAAAGAATATCCTTTTCAGGAATACACAAGCATTCTTAAGATATTAAGAGATGAGCTGAATCTCTTCTCAACCACATGTCCACCTGTTCTAAATCTATTAATGCTATAGATACGTTTTATCAGTAAAATAAAAGGAATGAAGTTCTTGGTATAAGCAAATACAAAGGATAGTTGGTTAAGTAATCAAAATATTCATTTTGTGGCTATTGATCTAAGGTTTAAAGTACCTGAATCAATCAGAATGGGTTTCCCCTATCCAGTAAAATTATGTGAATTTTAGAGGTTTATTTTTATTTTTATAAGATTTATTTATTTATTTTAGAAAGAGAGAAAGTGAGAACACATGAAAGAGCATGAATAGGAGGGGGAGAGGGAGAGGCAGAGGGAGAGCCTTCACTGAGCACGGAGCCCAAGGTGGGGCTCGATCTCACAACCCTGAGATCACGACCTGAGCCTAAACCAAGAGTCAGATGCTTAACCGACTGTGCCACCCACACACCCCAAGGTTTATTTATTTTAATGTCATGGGACAGATATCTAAGAAATAAAAATGGAGGTTTCTGGCATTTTATGTTAGCAAGTAGTCAAATGCTTTTTCTTGTTTTTTTTTCCCCCCCCCAACCATTGAGTTATCCACTCAAGTAGCCCACAGCTCCAGCTTTTGTTCTCCACGGCTTTTCCTAATTAGCCTTGTAGGTCTTGGTCCCTCTTCACCAGGTGGGTTATTAGGCTGGGCCTCTTCTATACTAGAGCTATTAGTCTTCTAAAGTTTTGGAACTGGTGTTCAAGAAATTAAAAAGGGAAGAGAAATGTGAATTGGCTAAATAGTGAACATTCTTAAAACTGTCCTTACTTGGAATGAGGACAGCTGGATCAGAATCTGCCTCCTTCTGCATGACCGAGTTCAAGCCACTGCCTCAGTGATCCTAATGTTCCCAGCACGCTCATCTACACACACCACAGACTGTGAGCTCTTTGAGGGAAGGACTCGCATTCGCCCTTGGAAGCCTGGCACACAGCAAACACAAAACAAGTTTTGTTGCATAATAAAGCAATCCTAGTTCTGACACTAATGAATTAATCTTGGACAAGTCACTTTATCTTTCTGAAACTTTGCTTTACTATCCATTAAAATGCTTTCAGTTTCCTAGAGGGATGGTTAGGCTCAAACGAAATAATGAATGTGGAAGTGCTATATAAATGCAATGGATCACTACAGCTGTTGTTAATAATTACCACTTGGATTTATACAATAAAGTTGCACTCTTCAATGGGAGGAATAAGCGAGGTTCTTATCGGTCTCAACAATTTTAACCCTAAGGACTTTGCGAAAATCTAGTTTTCTAAGAATTCTAAGATGTCAGGTCACACCCAAACAGCTTTCTGTTTTTTATTTTTTACCCCCATCTCCTGCTTCCCCGGCCCCAGCACCCCCCTCACACCTCCCCCTCCAAATCAGCACACAGATCTTTTCTAGGCTCTGGATCCTGCTCTGCTTGGGAAGAGGTGACGGGCTTGGGTGACTGGGGCTCAGGAGTTTTGACACGAATGCACTTTCGTTATGACAACACAGTGCTTCTGCAGAAGGCACCCTGGCTCTGCTGCCAGGCAGGATTCTGCTGAGGTGACCAAGAGGTCAGGTGGGACCTACTCAGTGTCCTGTCCCTTGTCCCCAGCTTCCTAACTCTTTCACGTCACTTATCCTTCCTCTGCTCAGTTGCCCCGGAAAAGGAACAGAAGTCGGAGAATGCAAGGCTGAAGAAAGAACACTTGGGAGATATAAACCACCGAGACTCAGCGTTGGTTGGAAGCTATTCAGCTGGACCTAACAAAAATGCACAGATCTACCTGACAAGAAAAAAACCCAGAAACTGACAACAGGAACCACTGTTCAGGTACTGATGTACTAGTGCCCCCATTCTTTGCGCTCAGACACCAGGAACGGAGAACCAGCTGAGTTCAGACTGAATGGTGCCAGAGACTTCATAAGACAGCATTTATGTTGTGTACAAGGACTACAGCTGAATTATTTGGACCTCAGAAACCCTGGCGAGTATCAGTCGTGCCTCATGTGCCCAGTGTCCCAAATTCCTGAAAAGAAGGGCCCCGCAGGTGAATCCAGGGCAGGGAATTATTTTTAAGTTAGTAGAGCAATGCAAACACATTGTTTGCTTTTTGTCATCTGGTTTGTCTTAATCATGAACTAAAAATTCATTTATAATGTTGTATACAAATGTCATGTTTATATCAATATCATATGCCGCTTGCTTGAAATCGTATACATTAAAATTAAGAACAGAAATCCACGTTAATGGTCAAAGACAACCAATAACAAAACCACTAAATTCCAGTTGTCAAACATCATTTAATATGTGTATTTCTGGTTTTTTTAAACAGTAATTATTAAAACCAAAGTGATATGAGTGAGTGTTTATGACTTCCTATTGAAAAGCCCAAATTACGGAGCATTCATTTCAGGCTGAAGAAAATCATGTGGCCATCCCTGTGCGATGGCCTAGTGACTTTATATCCTCTTGTCAAACCTCAGCAGTTTTATTTGTAGTGATACATGCTGGAGAAGGTTGGAGGTTAAAGTTGATAGGAGGGGCAACAGGAAAATCAACCAGCTCCTTTCAAGAGATTACAACCTTTAACATATTTGGGTCTGTCGGCAGTTTTTGCAAACTTTACAAGTCTGTGGTTGGTGGTGTTTTAAAAAAACTGATCCTCAAATCAGAGGTCAGATGAATCCAGTAAATGGTCTTTTACTTTGAAATAATCCCAAGTGGTTAATGTATTAGCACTCCCCTACCCGCCCCCAGCCCCGTTTATTGCCGTAATTTTTTTTTTCGGACTTAAATCTAAAACTACAGAAAAAAAAAATCTGTGTATTTTTCAAGTATCTGAGATCTCGGAAAAGAAAAATGACTAACCCCAACTCATGACGTGGCTCCAAACACAGGGAAGCAGCTGTTGGAAAAGGAAAAAAAAAAAAACAGCAAAAGGAAAAAGAAAAGGGGGAACAAACAAAAGTCCCCTGCTGGAGACAAACTCTGTGTGGGCTCTTGTGCAAGGAGATATTTGATTAGTGCATTGGCTTTTCCCTGCAGGAAGTGTTCGGATTCTTAGCAGCCTCACGCTGAACTGAAGGGGATCTCTGATGACACCATGGGCCCCACAGCAGAGGGCTGTAAACCAAGACCCGACAATGACTCCAAAAACATCTCACTGCAGTATCTGTCTTCCTTGACTTGTCATACTCTGGTTTCCCTAAGGGTAGTCCCAGTATTCAGTACTTCTAGTTACCTTTTA
The DNA here is from genome assembly GCF_002007445.2 of Ailuropoda melanoleuca. Lineage (NCBI taxonomy): Eukaryota > Metazoa > Chordata > Mammalia > Carnivora > Ursidae > Ailuropoda > Ailuropoda melanoleuca. The sequence goes on from NC_048222.1 coordinate 67,471,801, forward strand.
TCAAATGTGTATTTTGTTCCAGGCACTGTATATACTTGAACTCATTAAATCCTCTAAGAATCCAAATTATGCTCGTTTTACAGATGAGTAAAAAAAAAAAAAAAAAAACAACGTAAGAGAAATCAAGTGATTTGCCCAAGGCCACATTGATATATGTGGCCAGATGGGAATCAAACTTAGCCCTTCCCTCCTCCAAACCTGTGTCTTTCTACTCATCTATAGTGCTTCGTGGGTTGTAACTAATGATGTAAATAATTTCTAACTATCTCCCTTCAAATTTAATTTTTTTTATCATGATTAGGTGATTTTAATGCACTGTGTAGTACTGCATATGCACAGCAGTAAAGGAATAAGACTCAGCATGAAACATCCTCAGGTCCTATATAGAGTCAGCGGGTGGCTGGAGTTGGGGTCTAATAATATTATTGATTGCTATGAATTATCAAGAAAAATGTTTTATATTGAAAGAGTTCTCCATGTCAGCGTGATTGACAGCAGCTATATAATACTGACGACTTGTGAAATTAAAATAATTTCTACCATAAATGTTAATTCCATTCCTTTCTGTTCTTCAGTGTTTTACCGGACCCACAGATTACAGAATTCAGCACCGAGGGACTTAATCCCATTGGGCCTCAGTTTCCTCACCGGTAAAATGTGGTTATATCTATAGGAAGGGTTGGCTAGCTGTAAAGTCTATAAATGTATGACTTAAAAAAAAAATCCTGCTTAATTCTAGCAGTTGAATTCATAGAGTTTTTCCAGGAAATAGAGACACCAACCTTTATGAATGAAAGTGAGAGGAAAACCACAACTTTGAGAAAATTTACTTACACAAAACAGCATGCAGTGAATGAAATCCCTTGGCTTAACTGAAGCCATGCAATGGCCAGCTCTTTTTTGTGAACCCTGGTGACTGCACATAAGTGCTTTAAAAATACATTGCTTTAGGAATGACCTGCGAGGCAAACTATTTTCTTACCCAAAAATGTTTGTCACAAGTGTTATGGGAACCATCAACTTTAATTTAGAGAGATCATATAACAAACATTTTGCAAACATTGCCACTCATTGTTTAAGGTGAGGAAACACACACTGATTGAAATATTTTTTAAAAATGCATGAACTTCTGGGGCACCTGGCTGGCTCGGTTGGGCTTCCGACTCTTGATTTCGGCTTGGGTCATGATCAGGGGCCTAAGATCAAGCCCCATGTGAGGCTCTGTGCTGGATGTGGAGCCTGCTTGGGATCCTCTCTCTCCTTTTCTCTCTCTCTGCTTACACATTCTCTCTCTCAAAAAATAAAATAAAAATAAAAAAGTTTAAAAATGAACTAACTGCTAAAAACTGCCAACAATTTGAAAATGTTCTTGTTATTTAAAAACATATTCCATAAGGATTTCTGGTAGAAAATGTTCCAATGTTTAGCAATGTCTTGTTTTCCTTTATTCACAAAGTGTCTAAGTGTGTATGTGCATGTATACATATATACTTATATATGATATAGATAACAGATAATTTTATTTTTGTTTCCATTTGCTATAGATGAAGCATTAAGGGAAAGAACACAGAACACCAGACCTTGAACCAGAACACCTTCGTTCAAGTCCCATTGCAAATAGATTGTGCACTAAAAAGGGTAAATGGTTTAAATGGTACTCAGCATTTTGAGTTTTACTCCTATTACAAATATTCTTTCTAACTTATGTTTTTTAACCAGAAGGAACAGGATAACATGTATCCTTAGTATTTATGTTTTCTTTTTTCCATCTTTACTGAACTGCTTTCGTTCCTTTTCCATTTCACACCTAAACTTCAGCAATAACCCCCCACTTGGTTTCTCTTCCCTAGTCTTTCCTATATTTCTACACCCCAAAACAAAACAATGAACAAAATCAAACACCCCCCCCCCCCAAACCAAACATCTTTAATTGGTCTTCCACACCGTGGCATATTTCTCATTGTGTCAGCAACTTGCTTTAAAAAAACCCTGGGTGGGGCACCTGGGTGCCTAGTCAGTTAAGCGTCTGCCTTGGCTCAGGTCATGATCCCCAGGTTGGGACTGAGTACCACTTCCGGCACTCTGCTCAGCGAGGAGCCTGCTTCTCCCTCTCCCTGTGCCTGCCACTGCCCCTGCTTGTGCTCACACTCTCTCTCTCTATCAAAGAAATAAATAAAATCTTTAAAAACAAAACAAAACAAAAAACCCTACGTGCACTGCCCCAAAGACAACGTTTGAAGTCTGTGGTATGACAAAAGGCTTTTCTTAATCTGGCTCCTTTTCCTTATGCTCTAAACATACTGTGACAACTTCCACTTTTTCACGCTTCTGTGCCTCTGCACATGCTGTTCCTTCTGTTCCAAACACTGTTCCCCCTTCATTGGTCAGTCCACTCTAAGCCGGGGCTTGTATAATGAGCCTCCTGAGCTTCCACTCTCTGCTCTGGGCACATCTAAGCCCCAGGACTTTCCATGCTGCAGTTGTTGGTGAATTTGCCATTTGGCTTCCTGGTCTGCACCTCCTGTTAAACTCGGCTCATGGAGAGCAGAATCTGTATCTTGGGGAATGTCTGTATTCATAAGCCTGCAGAGTGCCTGGTCCAGGTGCTGCTCAGTGATCAACTGAATGATGGGAGGAAAGGAATGAAAAGCTAGGGATATATTTAAAGACACGACCAGTAGGAACCTGACTGGGACAGGCAAATCTTATTATGCCTCTTATTTCGATTCCCAAGTCTGTAGGTGCATTTCAAAATACATAATCTTTAAGCACATTTTTAGTATGTGAAGACTACAATCTCCAGTCCTATTTGTCCAGCAGAGTGATTAGGTGAGGGGATGGCAGAGGAATCCATAAAATGATTTTCTACTTTAGAAAGAATTCTATGACAATATGACAATAAAAATTATTACCCAGTACAATTACAACTTTTCTAAATCTCTGTTTTGGAAATTAAATTTCCCTAAAAATGATGCTTTTTATTTAGAAAGCAAATCACACATACATACATGCACAGAGCAAGCTTAACAGTAGCAAGCACAAAAATATCAGGGATTCATTTATTCCAAAGGTTTAAGAGGTGTATTAAAAATTAACTTAAAAGATCACTTAAGAACTATGGCACAATTATGAACAGGATGTCTGTATATGTTTGTGTCCTATGATTTGAAAAAATTTTAATACTCATCTAAATGAATAAATTTAATTGGTATGAATCAATTCTGCCCTTAATACATATTGACTAAGAGTATGTGAAAATAACACATTCATACAAAATTTTGGTAGATACATATAATCTGTATCAATAATAGAATAATAATGTAGATGAAAAAGGAAACTGGCTAATAGCTGTTTTGAAAGTTCCATAGATTCGTTAGAGTTTTGAGTCCTCCCTAATGGGCCATGTGTATTTTTAGGAAGTAATGGTTGTCTAATATTACGGTGAGGTCATAATTGGATTATTCAGACTGTAAGAGATACCAAAGTTGAACAAATTGTTAATAGATTTACATGGAGATACAATAAGTTGATTCAGGTTGGCATCATGTCTTTTTATAAGTTCGCTACTTATCACAGGATGGGTGCTTAATGGAAAACAATCACAAATTTACTTTTCTTTTATAAGGCCCTAGCTCTATGTTGATAACAAATGAAGTGTTTAATGTAAACATATTAGTGGCTGTAAATGAATCATTGCTTTCACAAATGCTGGGGAAAATGCAAATTTTTTCCCTTTAGTTTTATTATAATGCTCCAGAAACCTCTGAGGTTTAACTTGCACATATATGCTAGCAGAGCTGTCACTGAGATCTACTTATTGTAATCTGGTCATACACATACTCTTAAGTGTACAGACAGTAACTAGACCTCGGCCACTTATCCACCTTCTCTACTTATGGGCTTACTGTTTTTACAAAAGCAGTGGGAAATGGGATTATAGGTGCTCAGCAACTCTGGGGATGTAGGAAGCTAGATACTACAGCATTCAGGTCGACAGCCATCTTTTACCAGAAAAGCTTCGTACCAGAGATTACCCTACAGCTAAAATATCCAATGCCTCAAATTACACATGGGCTTAAAAAGCTGTGCACAAAATGGCAGGAAACTTGAAGGCTTCAAAGTCTCAGTCTACATTTGAAGCACAGAGGGATCCAATTCAATTTGGTAGAATGCAATTCAACTCATTTATCGAGATGTATTTTACCATAGTTGGTCGGGAAGACCTTCCCTGATCCCCTTATCAAGATTTGAGAAGAAGGTGTTCATTTACTTGCTTATTTTCTGTCTTTCCCGTAATAATACAAGCTCCCTAAGGACAGAGCTCTTACCTGTTTTGTTCATTGCTTTACTGCCAGCGCCCAGAACAGTGAACACAGTAGAAGCTCAATGTGTATCTATCTGTTCAGTGAGTGAAGCCTGCCCTTGGGCAGCTTTCATTAATTGGGCACATTAGACAGGGAAAGAAAGTAGGGTGTTCTTACTCAACCAGACCATCCTGCCATACCCTGAGGGAGACCTGGTTCTTTAGATGCAGTTAGAAGAGGTATTTAGACCCTACAGTCCTCTGGCTTTTTGACCAAATATGGAAAGAATGCTAGTAGCATGGCCGGCTGATGTTTGCTCCCCTCTGAAGAAACCAGGATAACCAACAGCCCTGTGGGTACGGACCACAGAGTCTGGGAGAGGCCCTCCGCAGCCAGCTGCTATCTTCATTGAAGCAGATGTCACTCTGAAAAGCCTGCAGAGAAAATGGGTCTTCTTTCTCACTGCAGAATTCCTTTTTACAAATATCAGATTAGAGTGCCAAACACTTTGATTTTTCCCATTAAACAGAGAGAGAGAAAAAAAAGTTTGCAAGGTTCCTGCTGTTAATCATCTGGTGATGGATTTCTCCAATGCTCAGTAAATTCAGGGAAAAAGAAAGAAAACCACAATTTTCACTGTTTTTTTTAAAAAAATCAAAATGTAAAGTGTTTCTTTAGAATGAAAAATATTTAAGGCAATGGGATTCTTGTATTGCCTTGTGGTTTCTCTTACACTACGGGACACAGAGGGTGTGTGTAATGCTCACCCCATTATCAGGTCTCATGCATAGAGGTGACAGGGATCCTAACAGCAGCAAGCACTGATGGAGAGGCAGAAATGCCGGGGCTGTTTGGGCGACTGAATTTGATTCAATTAAAATTTGAAAGCTGTACAGTTAGAACTTGGTATCAGGAAGGAACTCCGGAGAACGCAAACTATCTTTAGTGTTTACACCACGTGGCAGGCTATGAATGGGTTGAGCACCCTCCTCTACAACCTTTCTCGTTTGAGTTCTCCCATTTTAATGTGCTTTAAATTTATCATCTATCCTAGTCCTGGTCCTAGCCATTACTGGTAATTAACGACAATACTGAAAGCTAACAGATATTGAGTGATTACTATGTGCTAGGCATGGTTCTAAATACTTCATGCATATAAACCCATTTAATTCTCACAGCATCCTAGAAAGTGCAGTCTATTATTATCCCCATTATTGAGATGAGGAAGCTGAGTCTCAGAGAAGTTAAGGAACTGGCCCAAGTTTTCATGGCTAATAAGTGGCAGAGCCAGGCTACTTGGGTGGTATCCTGGCTCTTGGGTCTACCCTCTTCAAATACACCTCATTTACTGCCTTGAATTTCTTTTTTTTTTTTTCTGTCTCTTATTTCTTAAAATGGATTTGCAATAGTACCTTAACTCTCAGTGTGTTTCTTTCCAATTCTTTCCTCACACTGCTCTCCATATGCTCTTTTAAAAATGTTACTTTCCTGATTAAAATATTTCCAAGTCTCCCCTATGCCCACGTGATTTCTCCAAATGCCCTTCATGACCTGGCTCCTATTTCTCCAGTCTCCACTCTAGTTATTTATTTCCCGACACACAATTTATACTTCAGAGATGCCAAGTACCTACAATTCCCTAAAAACACCATGCATTTTCATGCTTCTGCACCTTTGCAACAGACAACTCGGTCTGCCTTTTAACCACTTACCTAGAAAATTACCGTGCCTCTCTTATGACCCAGCTTGGGGCTTTCCCACTTACTCTGGCTTGAGTGATTACTCCCATTCTGGGGACCCCATGCCAATAGCTACTGCACTTAACACACAAACTGCTTTATATTTTTGTTCATTTTACCGGACTGTGAGCTCCCTGAGGTTAGGAGCCATGCTTATGTGATCCTTCATGCCTACCTGAGTACCAACCTAGCACACAGCATGTGTGAAAGGAATAAACGAATGACTACGTGAATGAGTGAATTTTAGCAATCTGCTACAGTTTTGAAGGAAAATTAGTCCGTATTTGGAAATACTTATCCCATATAGGGAAAGAAACAATAGGAAGGCTCCAGAAGGATGTTTCAACTCAAGCACATTGGGGTCTCAGAAATCTATGAAGGTGGGAAGAAAATTGTGAGCAAGGAACTCAGAAAACAAAGCTGAAATCGAAGCTGATTTGAAAAAAGTTTACATAATCGATGCTGAATTCAAGATTATGTTTTGTTACCTTCTTTCTATGTTGGCCATTAAAAATCTGAAAGTGTAGTGATTTGTTTGGTGTTGTTTTCCTGTATATGAAGGAACACTAAAACAAGAGAAAATAATGCGAAACATGAACGAAAAATGAATTGCTTGCATAAACTTAGAGATCCTAAGAACATTTATGCATTAGAACATTTAATGGTAAGCTTTCATCTCTCTTTTTGGATCACAGTATTCCATTCATACTATATTTACATGTTTATTAGATACGTGTTCCAACTTGTCTCATCTGGTTGGGTGTTTGACAGTGGTTCAGATAAATGGATCTATAGCTTGAATCCTTCCTTTCCTAGTACCTCTCACATACACATGCTGTTTTCTGTGGGTGACTATATAAAACTTTGGATACTTGGTTTCATTTACTCTTTCCCTCTCAATCCACAGAAAAAAATTTCCTGGCTTAAGTATAAAATTTTGTGGTTACAATTTGTATCCAATGTTCGGATACCCCAAAAACAAAACAAAATAACTGAGAGTCCTTTTTTTCTAGAAAGTTCTTTCCTGGTGTTATGGGCTGAATTGTAGGCCCCCCAAAATTCATATGTTGATGTCCTAATCTCCGTTACCTCAGAATGTGACCCTATTTGGAGATAGGATCTTTACAGAGATAATTAGGTCAGATGAGGTCGTTAGAGTGGGCCCTAATCCAGTAAGATTGGTGTCCCTATAAGATGAGGAAATTTGGACACAGAAATGTACAGAGGAGAGCTGATTCAAAGACAGGAAGACAGCCATCTACATGCCAAGGAGAAAAACCTGGAAGAAATCTTTTCCTCACAGTCCTCAGAAGGAAACAACCCTGCCTACACCTTGATCTCAAGACTCCAGACTCCAGAACTGTGAGAGAATTAATTTCTGTTGTTTAAACCACCCAGTCTGTGATATTTTGTTATGACAGCCGTAGCAGACTAATATACCTAGAGGACATCATTTTATTTTTCAATGTTGGGACTTTGTAAACTGCGAAAATGCTTTACAAATATTAAATTATCATCATAATTATTTGATGAAGCAGTGAAATAAACGGGTCCTTAAGGTTTTTCAGACAGAAGAGATTTAGACCCAGTTGGAAATATTCCAGTCTCAAAACTACTGAAGGTAAGGTTATTTTGTTTCTACAAGGATCTCATGTCTGTAGCAGGAGTGCATCTGAGGTCACCCCACATGCCTCCCCTTTTAATGCTGCTTCGCCAATTCCTCTTAAGGTGGAAGTCACACCCCGGGAGAGGTCCTGCGATGTATTTTGTTTGGCCTCCAGGGTTCTTTTAAAAATGGGATTAGTTAACATCATTCAAAATGGAGGAGGGGCGCCTGGGTGGCACAGCGGTTAAGCGTCTGCCTTCGGCTCAGGGCATGATCCCGGCGTTGTGGGATCGGGCCCCACATCAGGCTCCTCTGCTATGAGCCTGCTTCTTCCTCTCCCACTCCCCCTGCTTGTGTTCCCTCTCTCGCTGGCTGTCTCTATCTCTGTCAAATAAATAAATAAAATCTTTAAAAAAAAATGGAGGAGACTGAACATAAAAATCTGAACTTTCAATATGGATTGATGCATAGGAAGATCTGGCCATACTGGGCCCATTACACCTACATGGCCACAGTAGACTGAGACGAGTGCTGGCTGCTCCATGTCAAAGCACTACTGGTTCTCAACTTCAACAGAGCTTCCCTTTAAGGGGTCTGCCTGGCCCCCTGTGAACGTTTCACTTTGCGACCTCTGGTCCAAGTGGATGCCATCTGGGCTTCTCAACCTTCAGAAGGATGGCTGGTTAGGGTCCCTGCTGGATGTATTATTTACGTCCTTGGAGATAGCTCAGAAGCAGTAGCACACCTCCTTTCTCCCCACCTCTCTCAAATCCCACCATTGATTTGATTATTACCTCCCATGAGTAGACCCACACGAGTTCCCAAGAGGGTATTCCAAAGGGGACACAGATACTATATGCAAGAGGTGATCCTTTGGTCAAATAAGCTTAAGAAATGTAAAATTAATGATGATCCACAAATCTCCTTGCTATAGAACTTCTCAGAGCCTTTGAAATTCTAAGGTAGTGAGCAACATTTTCCCAAATCTTGGGAAAGATTTTGGCCACCCAACCGTTTCTGGGGAAGCATTTTCGGCCAATAGTATTCAGCGAAACTCTGACCCAAGCAAATTCTTTTCCCACACAAAATATAATTATTTTTGCTAACAAATGTGGATTGTATAGTAAATATAGCACTTTAGATGGATATTCAAATCAAATTTAAAAAAAGAATAAGACTTTGCATGATATTTCATTTGGAATATTAATTTCTCAATTTTTGTTGGCTGTGATATGTGCAGAGAGGGCCAACACTATGGATCTTTTAAATTCAATGAAATAGTTTTGTATAATTCTCTGTAATCAAAATGGAAATAGGAGGATGCATACTTATTTCCACTTGGCTCCAAGATCCCATCTTCTGCTTTATTTTAAATTTGGTAACATTTGGAATATTTGCATAATTAATTTTGAAGCTTGATACGCGCTAGTAATAGTTAACAAGTGTCACAGTGTGCATTTCTCATAAAGGGTTTGATAAATTAATTGTAATATCGCCTCCAAACCTACTAATGGTGTATGAAACAATACCACTAATTCTTTTTTAAAAGTTGGCATTATTTCTCCCCCAAACGGCAGAGAGCTTCCTGGTAAAATAAAAGCAACAGAGAGAGGGGATAGCCTGTTTTCTTCAAACTATAAACCCTGAAAGACTGATAACTCTTTATTTCGCTTACAAATACATTAGATTTGACACCTTCCTTCCAAGTGTCAGAAACTTCAGGAAACTGAATGCTGATAATATGAACAACTTGTGCCATTAACATTGATATATGATATTTACATTTAAAAATACACCATGCTAGTTCAAGAAAGACCTATTCATTTATTCAGCAAATATTTATTAAGAGCTTTATTAAGTGCCAGGCACAGTTCTAGTCTTAGGGATACAGCAGTAAATAAAACAGACAAAAATCCCTGCCCTTGAAGAACTTTAATTCTAGTGGGGCAAATAAGAGATAGTCCAGATCGTGTTAGAAGGTGAAAAGGACTATGGAGGGACACAGAGGCAGAAAGGAAGGGAGAGCCTGTTGGGGGAGTGGTCAGGGTAAACCTCAGAAGTGACACTGCATCTGACTTTTGACACTGAACCAAGTATGTATCTAGGGAAAGTGTTTCTTGCAAGGGGGACATTCAGTGCAAAGGGCCTGAGGCAAAAATGTACCCATCTAGCTAGAGGAACAGCAAAGAGGCCAGGGTGGCTGGTGCAGAATGGGAGGAATGTGGTAGGAGATGAAGCCACGGCAATGACTGGAGGGTGCGTGCAGGGCTGTGAAGGCCAATGTCAGGACTTGGGCTTTTATTCTGGGTCAACTGGGGAACCCCTGCAAGATTTTTTAGTAGAGGATTAACATTGTCTGACTTTTATTTGGTGATCTGGATGCTATGTTGAGAAAAGACTGTAGGAGGGTAGGGGTGGGAAAAGGGAGATCAGTTAGGAAGGTACTTTAGCAGTCCTGGACAGAGATGACGGTGATTTGGACCAAGTGGTAGCAGAGAGGAGAGTGAAAAATAGTTGGACTCTGCATATATTTTTGAAGGTAGAATCAACACAATTTCCAGAAAGATCAGAAGTAAAGTGTGAGAGAAAGAAACAGAAATGATTCTAAGGATAGAGGGACAGAGTTATCATTAACTGGGGGGCGTGGGGGAATCTTCAGGGATATCTGGAATTCAGAGTTGGCATGCTGAGTTTGAGATGTCTACTATATATCCAAGTAGAGATGTTGAATAGGCAGTTAGGTAAATGGATCTGAAGTTCAGGGGAGAGGTCCGGGATGGAAACATAAAACTTTGAGTAGTATTAGTATACAGATGGCATTTAAAGTCATAAGGCTGGAAGAAAAAAAAACAAGGAAAAGGATATAGAGAAGAACCAAACACTAAGCTCTGGGACCCTCCAACATTAAGAGAACAGGTAGAAGAGGAGGGACCATGAATGGAGATTGCAAAGGAATGACCACCAAGGTTGGGAGAATATGGTGCCTTAGAAATCAAGTAAGATAACGTTTCAAGGAGCCATCAATATGGGTCTTCCCATTTGTGTTAAAAGACCTTACATTTCTGAATACAATGGACTGATTCAGCAATGGTTGTCTGACTCAAGCAGGCTAGGGCTGCCCAAATGACTTGTTCAGTGGTCTGATCCCATAACTGCCTACCAGGAGTGGACAGTCATTAATTGGATGGTAACTAATTGGACTGTAACTAACTGACCCAGACAATAATGGGGCAGAACACAAGAGACACCTTGGAGAAAAGGGAGTTGGAGAGGATGTGTTCACAGGTACCTCATAATGCTGGAGGTAGTATCCCAGATAGTCCCTGCCAGGACAATGGTACACAGGATCAAATCAGATACATGCCTCAGTGGCTTTGAAAACAAGGGAGGATGTCAAATTCTTTAGCATTACATGGGTGTGAAAGTAGAGGCCGCCAGGATGAATAAATATCAAGATGCTGGGTGACAGAGGGAAGAAAGAAACAAGTTCGTAGCTCTAGGGTATAAAGCAAGGATGACTTTCAAAACATGGCCAAAACTTGGAATTCTGGGGTAGAGGGAAAACTAAGAAAAGGAAGAAGTAAGGAATCAGAAATCCTCTTCATATGACATAAGGGGAGAGAATGAGCAAAAACAGAGAGAAAAATGGGGGTAGCTTCAAGAAGTCATGCGTGGGAGGCCTCTTTCTTCTCAGAGAAGCATGCAACAAGGTCTTGGGCTGAGAAGAAAGATGGTGGTAATGTTACAGTAATAGTTTAGGGGTTAAGTGAGTAAAATTTTGTGCAAAGAAATGTTAAATGGGTTAATGAGCAGGGATGCGGCAACATGTGCCTTGCCTCCCTCTTTTGTTAACACCAAAGTCTTAACAGCTTAATTCTGTGCTTGGGTGGTATCTTTTCCTCCAAATCTTTCCCTCCAAGCCTCACAATTTTTTATTCTGTTCTGAAGGTATGGATTTCTAAATGATTGAATCACAGGATTAGCAAGTGTTTATTACTTATAAATAAATAATAGCAGGTGCTGGAAAAGTAACATCAAGTATAATGAATCTCGAATGAAAGAATTATTAAACAACACGATTGCTAAAGGGGGGGGCAAATATATATTAAAATATCTAACGTTGATGTGGTAGGATCATAATATGGAATCTTCACTTAACATGTGTTATCACAGTCTACCAGTTAGAATAATGTATATGACTATGCAAAGATCAACTTTAAAATGTGAAAGTACGGAAAGACATATATATAGTCTTTTGGGCTTTAAAGCTGATCATATAATATGCATATATATATGCACATATGTATGTCTTTGGTAATTCAAGTGATTTAGGAAATTAATCTCAAATAAAAATGATTTAAAATGGTTAAAAAGTATGTTGTAAGTATATATTAAGACAAGCATATTTAAGATAATTGATATGATAGAATCATAACACAGAAATCCTTACTTAAAATGTCTTAGTATAGTCTACCAATTAGAAATAATATGTGTATTACTATGCAAAGATCAACGTTAAATTTTAAAAGTACCGTAAAACCATGTATCTTTGGTAATTTTAGTGATTAATGCTTTAATTAAGAGATGAGGTACATGCAGACATATGCAATAAACTGACATAATTCATCATATTGCAAAGAATAACATGATGAATGCATATGTATATTGTGAATTACACAACGCACATGCAAATCATATACTCATTATCACACAGAGGCATTATTTTTCCCACATTCAAAATGTAACAAATCTTCAAGTACTACTCAATCTACTGTATGACTATTTAGGAACAAAGTAGTTCACGCTATCTTTTGCAGAATAATAATTTAAACTGAGAAACTCAAGTTAATGGAAACACGGAGCAGACATTTTTAGTGGCTACATCTTTGTGACCTCAACTGGAAACCAGTCTCTGTACTATGCATCTGTTGTTCTACGGTGTCATTTTAAACAGAAGCCTAGGCACTGGAGATTTTAATAAGGTCCTTAAATAATCTGCCGAATTAATCTTTTTTTTTTTTTTTTTAACGTTGAACAGTGAATACATTGGTCAATGACTAGTTGCAAAAATAACAACACTGGTCCGGAAACAGTTTCTCAATGAACAAGTAATTACTTAAAAACACAACCTTCTGAGATTGATCTGTCTTTGAATGAGGCGTCCTGAAATGAAGACAATTTAAACGTGAATACATTTGGCGCTTGGAAGTAGCCAGAAAATACTGACGTGTGCAGGCTTGGTAAGAGCAGACAAGTTCCCAAAACCTTGACAGAGGTAGAACTGGCTGAAGCTAAGCTCTAAAGGACAGGCTGGGGTTATTTATACACAGCTTCTTATCACATAGTCAGGTTAACCTTCTCTAGTTTAACGCGACTCGGAGACATACTGTTAATTAGGCTTTTTGACTCAACTCAATGGGAAATAAATATGTCTTTTGCTTTGTTTTAATGTACAAGTTAAAGGGAAGGAACAGGGTGCCTCTGAAATTCTTCTACTGACTACAGAGGACTGGTGTTGTTCTAACAGGGAACAATGCATATTTGAACATGTTAATTAAGATAAACAGGGCCAAAATCAATTTTTTGGGTCATTTTGAACTTTAATGTTGGCAAAAGGACTTCTGTTACTAGCAGCAGACTACTAGATGTTCCTAATTTACAGATGAGATTGAGTCAGCATATATGAATCAGACAGAGAAGGTCTTTTAAAATTATTATATACTTCAATATGCATTATAATTCTCACTCTTAAATCAAACCTAAAGAAAAATATTTATAGGATCCACCATTGTGTGAATCAAATATAATAGCTTCATGGATGACTTTTTCTCATCTGGGATAAGAAGATAATACCCTTATTAATATATTAACATTATGAAATTTTATAACATTTTAAAGATTTCTTTAAAATGAAAAGTCTATTTTACTTTTTAATTAAATCTATTTCCCAGAAAGGTTTTTAAGGCTCTACAAAGTACCTTGCGTTTTCTTAATGCTGACAGTTCTTGAAACCACGCTTGAATGCTTTCTTTATCCTTTGTTGAACAATTGAAAGATCATATGCAAAAGACTGTGCTTTCTCTTTTTCTTGCCCTGTAATTAAGGCATTTTAATACATTTCCTCATAGTTGTTACAAGAGCAAACTATTAAGATTCATAGATCGAGACAATTTTGACTCCTGTGATTATATAAACACATACGATACAAATTTTTTCTAATCAGGGGATTTGAAAAAACAACAACAAAACTCCTTAAAATAAAATGATTAATCTCTGGAAGGTTCAGTTGAAATGGGGCTTCCTATGTTGCCTTAATAAATGTAAATGATCTATAAAAATAGAAAAATACATTTGGTTAACTATCCCTTAATTCAAATAGGGTAAATGATAAATTCATATTAAGAACACATTTTCTTCAAATCAATGTAAATTTTTAAGCATTTGAGATCTTTGGGCTTTGTTTTGTTGTTGTTGTTTAAAAAATAAAAATACTGCCTACAAGTCTAAAGATAACCAAGTAACAAACTTTTAAAATCATAGAAGAATTAAGATTTTAATTTAAATGTACATATTTTTTTTTATGAACAAAGATGCATCTAGAAAGACATACACTTAGTTTGATATTCCTTAAGTTGGGAAACTATATTTGCAAATTAAGAAAAATGCTTTCGTAAAAAATGATAAAAAACAAAGCTTAAAATATAAGAGTTATAAATGCTTTAATATTTGTTTGCCAGGAGGAATACAGAACAGAAATTATATATTTATTATGATCTTCTTTAAACAAACAAAAATTGTTCACGATACCATTTAGGAGCTATACACTTTCAGAGCACAAAGAAGTATGCTAATACTTCTGTCATATTTGAATCAACGTGCAGAATTTCTTAGCCCTTTACTATATCAGAAGAGACCAGGCTTGCTAACGGGTGTTAAAATATTGTAATTGGATTTGATCTCAGCCAATGAGATGAGTTTTTTTGAATAAACTTTGGAAATTTAAAAAAAAATCGTTTTTAGATTTACCGTGTCATCTTAAATTAAGATTGGCAGCAAGAAAATATTAGAAAATGTAGGATGTTATAATTGTAGAATACTTTTGGACAAGATTGATCTAAGAATCTCCCTGACTTTTTTGGGTTTTGCTATAAAAATTTTGGAATGTATAAAAAGAACTAACTCCCTCACTAAATATTCATCTTGCAGATCTTATATTCCCCCTTTAAATTTCTCTCTCACCTTTTGTATTTATTTTGCTGAACTTTAAAAGAAATCCCAGGCTCTTAAGTCACTCCATCCCTACATGTTTTCATATGTATCTCTTTGGGAAAAAAAAGTGGACATTTTCTTACATAACCAGAATGGCTCTGTCATGCCTAACAAAATTAACAGTCATTTCTTGGTGTTAAGAATTCATACCGATCCATATTCAACTTTCAATGACTGTCTAAAAAAAAATATTTTTTAATAGTCCATTTGATGGAATCGAGGTACAACAAGGTCAACTGCATCTGGCTATGATGTCTCAAGTTTCTCTTTCCTAGGGCAGTTTCTCTTTTTCCCATTTATTTTCATGACTTTGCCTTGTTGAAGAAACTGCTCTGACTTCTTTTTAAATTAAACCTGGGACGTCCCTGTTGAAGAAAGTATAATGCACAGCTGAGAAAGTGAAACCTGTCAAAATTTTCAAATTAATTTTTGGCTATAGGGAGGCAAAGGGGGGGAACAGTGAGACACTTAGGCCTATTTAATGATCTGAATAATTTCCAAAAAGCCATTAAACAATTCCACCCTTCATACTAGAGAGCCTGAAACTGTAATAATCCTGCCTAAAATGTGTGCTTTATAAAATTACTTTGATATATTGGCAGTTTCTACAATAGTTTTTATGTAACAGTGTTAACATATTTACGCATAAATTAAATGACATCAAATAAGCAAATAAATGTCTAGCAATTCCAACCTTACAAATACTTTTCTTAGAATGTATAAAGAAATAATTACTTTTAAATCAACCTAAGAAAGAAAGCTGGCATGTCTCTTAACTTTTGTTTTTAGCTGCCCCCTCCTTTTTTTTTTTTTAAAAGGATCATTTAAGCAGACAGGCAGGTTTTCATTAAATTTAATTTGTGTGGAGCTTAAATATTAAGTTGAGTTACTAGGACGGTAAACCAATTGATGGCTCTGTCTTTTAAAATCTAATGTTGTACTTTTTAAGGAGAGATATATAGAAAATTTAGAGGATTATAAAATGCTAATGAAAATTACAAGTGTTTGAAAAGAGAAAATGAAACTTTCATATATCTCCACAGTATTCGTGATAAACAAAAAAGTAAATTAACATATATAAGATTGACTGAGTCTTTCCTTGCAACAGCTTTAGCTAATAAAACTTCAAAAAGATCAGTGATGTACAGTTTTTGAAAATCCAAAATATGAACGACTTTAAATGGAACCATATGAAGTGAACGACAGTAAAGTGATCGTAGATAAAATTACCAAACTCAAATGAAATAAATTCAAAAGGAAAAGGATGAAGGGCAATTAAGTACCTATTTTGACAATTCTTAGTGGTCAAGTTTTTAAAAGTATGACACAGGAACCTTAACCTATCTATAGATGAGTGATAAATGAGGCATTTTGTGTCATTACAATCCCATAAATCACTTTCTTTAACTGCTGACGGCTTTTATCAGATCTAACCTTTTCAAGCTTCTATTAGAGTGCTAACATTTTCAACTTTGACACATGTGCAGTTTACAAATTCTGCAGCTGATTAACTCTGGACAGAAGCTCACTGGCATCATTGTCTTCAAGTTGGGTGAAAGCCTTAGGGTCTCAAAAACTCAGACACTTACATTACAGTACAAAAATCTCAATTAAAGTGAGGGGCTGGGCTTTAGAGTCACTAAGTGATCGTTTTCTGTTGGGAAACAAACACCAATAAGACTTCATTTTTCATGAAATAGATGACCAAGGAAATACTAAGATTAAAAAAGATACAGAAAATCCCTGGATGATAAGGGTTAATTTCTAACCAAGTACATTTTTTTATCTTAAAATTTTTTTTGGCAATCAAACGATACATGTATTTTTTCATGTTTCAAATTTTTATTTAAATTCTAGTTAGTTAACATATAGTGTAATGTTGTTTTCAGGAGTAGAATTGAGTGATTCATCACAAAAAATATTTTTCAAAAAATAATTGCTACACTTCAGTTCTGACTCAGTCAAAGAAAATCCAAGATTAATACATTCATGGGGTGAGGAATATGACTACAAATAAAACAATTTAAGTGGGGCTGTTATAATGATGAAACCATTTTAAAGTGAATTTTGTGGAGAGAGAATGAATCAAACTAAAATATATAGTTTCACTCTCCTGCAAATGTCAACGTTCTAAGTTAAGGGTTGTTTTGGATTATTTGAGAGATCAATTCATTTGAAAAAGACAAAATGAAAACTTCTCTTATTCTTCCTACCTTTAGAACAATTGTGTTGCTGTTATAAAGACAAAGCATGTAAAAGGTAATGCAATTTCTGTTTAAGCTCTTGTTAAAATACCAAATCTCCGTGGGATGCCTTTTACATGTAAGTTATAACGAAATACTTATCACCAGCGTGGAACAATCTAAACATGTATCACAAGATGAAACTTTAAAATAATCAAAATATTTGCCTGTTAATAATGGAGAAATAAATAAGGCAAATATATGTAAGTTGAAATCTTCTTTTACACTGCAGACCGGAAAGTTCAACACTCCACAGTATTTTTAATTTTAATGGTCCTAATTTCTGAGTAAAAGAGTCAAATACAACGGTCGAACTTGACCATCTGAGGGTCTGGTGATTAACACAAGATTGTGCCGGTAGATACTATGCGGATGTCAATGTGCTTACAGAAGCAGCGCATACATAAATACATTTGAGTAGATGTGATTTTCTAGAGACAAAGATATCACAGAAACTTGTTTAGAAAATAGAATTGACACACCTTGAAATAAAGCTAAAGTTTAAAAAAATACTGTCTCTGGCAATAATAGCCAGACAGAACAAATCCTGATACTGGTTGTTTGACCACCAGAAACCCACTACTTCAAATAGTATTAGTTTTGATAAGAACTACTGGCCATCAAGCCTAAATAATAAAACCTACAGAGACAGACTAATGGCACTAAAGTAAGAATGTTCACAGACAGCCTCCTGCGGCAGATTGCCTCTTGTTGATAAATGACAAATCTTAGAAAAATAGTGGGGGAAGGACAACTTTTCTAGCACCCAAACCCACATAGTCTCATAATGTCACCATCTAAGGCCTATCCATGACAAATTAAAAACTTCTTTATTTCACTAATAATGTTACTCATCACAGGAGCTGGGCAGTTACACTTTGACAATTCAGATGTAAATCCTGGGTTGCCTATGAGTATTCATGACAAAGGCATATTTATCATTTAAAACAAAAGGACATGACTTCTTGGTGTTCATATCAAAGACCAGTGATGGATGAGGCCATGCTAA
Organism: Ailuropoda melanoleuca; assembly: GCF_002007445.2. Taxonomy (NCBI): domain Eukaryota; kingdom Metazoa; phylum Chordata; class Mammalia; order Carnivora; family Ursidae; genus Ailuropoda; species Ailuropoda melanoleuca. Next base: position 67,489,971 of record NC_048222.1, read on the forward strand.
TCAAAAGACAGACTAGAAAGAACACAGATGTTTGCTACTTTGATTAAGAAAAGACTATTCCCTCCCCTAAACTTCCCCAATATGGCTATTTCAAATAGCTTTAAATATATAATTTTAAATAGATACTTAAGAGTTTAAAATTTCCAGTTGTAGCTTCTACAATAAAATATGCTTTTCCCCCAACCTCAAATTACAGAAGCAAAATTCTTGAAACCAAAAAAAGATCAAACTACCAGACAGGAATAATTCCTCAGACGTAAGCCGTAGAGGGATTTCCACAATTGGTTTTATCCTTCTCAATTATTATTTTCAATCCAGGAAATGAAGAGAAAGACAGTCTATCATTCCAAACTTTTATAAATAGCACAACCGTGAGCTGAAATCAATGTGAGGAACTGAAAGGAGAGCAAGCTGAAGACATTTTTGACATATTTGTTTCTGACCATTATGTCTCTGTTGTTTCAAATGCTCTTCAAAGTTGAAAAGCATGTAAAAATAGCCGATGTCCATATTTTAAGGTTTATTTAAAACATTAAACACAATTAATTCTGGTGATTTTAGCATGTATCGCCATTTTGGATGAGGCAGATCAAAAGTAAGTGTGTCATTAAAAAAAAAAAGATATTTAGAGCTGGAGCTATTGATAGCACTTCTTCCCATCCCACTGATGAAGAGCTACCATCAGGACTGGCTAATAGAAATCCAATTTACAAGGCCCTGCTCATTTGCGTGCCTTTCAAGATGCACAGGATTGGTAAACCTTCACACTTACAAACAAATGTCTGCTCTTCCAGGGCAGGACGATTTTAATGTGGTTCCAGGGAAGTCATCACAGCTAGATCACCTTGAAGATGTGGATAGTAGGGGCAGAGGGGAGGGGAAAGCCTATCTGGTAATGTCTCCTGCCAATTGTCCTTGCCTGCTTTTCAATCCCAGGGGAGCACACTTGTTGATAAGCTTTTCACAGAGAGTATAGGACAAAAAACACAACACAACACAATATAAAGCCGTACTGGGGGAAGGAACTACTTATGCACTAAGAGAATACTGGAGTAGTTCGGGGCCACCAGCTGAAATGCTAGGTAGGCAGAAGTTTCCCCTCCTGGTAGGATCATCTTCCTCTCAAAATGATCTTCCACATCAAAATCATATGGTCACTCTGTGCCACCTACATCACCTGTGCTTCTTTGTCTGGAAATCCTGTGCCACATTAAATGTGCCACTGGTGTTAGGCCAGCAAGGACATTCATTCCACTTTACACAACTGAGCTGTGACCATATGTTCACCAGGGTTGACTTTTCACCAGCTGTAGTGACTATTACATGCCCTACTTGTACTAGGGATGTCCACCTTTTTAAGTATATACCTACTTCTCACAGAGGGAATTAAGGGTTGACTATTTCAGAGAGCCTAACACTCAATATACTAAGAGGTATTTATAGAATAACAAAAATCTTTCACCTTTTGGCCCTTTTATGAAAAATTTACTGAATGCCTAATATATTTAATATTCAGTAGCATGTGAGAATAATTTTTATGCAACTCTGATAGTTAGAAAGATAGATAACTCAATTATTAGATCATCTATCAAAATATTCAGATGTATAAGAGGCTACTAAAAAGATTGATGACTGAGAAAGTCCACTGATTCTCTAGCCATCATATTCATGCATTTGGCCAGACAACATTTTTCGCTGCCTTCACAAGCAAGCTTCATTACCCATCACTCCACTGAAAAGAGTTTATTATGAGGCTGCCATCTTGGCAAGACTATTATTTAGATGATAAATGCTGAGGGGAAAAAAAGTGTGTCTACTTTTTTTTTTTTAAGAAAAAAGATGAGCTTTTCTGACAGATAAAACAAACAGCATCTACATTTCTAATTAACTTAAATTTGGCAGATACAAATATAGGTCAGTTAAAGCTATGATGTTATCTTCTGTCTGAATTTTACCCTTAATTTGCAAAATGTAAATTAACTAATTAGAAGAAAAACAGCATGATTAGTGACAAAATGCTTCAGCTGGGTCTTTGCTTCCTGACATTTATGATCAACTATAATGAATTATTGCTTTTTAAAATAATTGATAGAATATATATATTTTTTCTTACCACAATGCAAGAAATTTTACTAAGAATTTATAAAAGAAGGCCAGGAACCTGGCAAAACAACACAACTTTGTAGTGTACTTTCTGGGGAAAAGATGCATATAGAATGCCATCATATTAGAAACAACTGGGTTAATTTATGCCTGTGTATGTACCTCACGGTGAATTTGGAGGAAAGAAGTGTGTAGAGATTAAGTCACTAATAAGCCCAGTAAAAAGACTGTCAAAACTTAACCCTTTCGCTGTCATCTCAAATGGATTTGCTGTGTACTCAAGCAATTAGTGAGAGTGGTGCGTGTGTGCACATGTGCACATGTGTGCACCTGCATGCCGGACTGGGGGGTTAAAATGTTACTCGGAGAATGGCTAGAAAAGAGAAAAGGATTTGGCTACTTGCGTTTCAGCAGGAAAACCTGTCATTGTTAAGTAGAATTAATCTATGTAATAGTTAAGGAAAAAGAGGTTTTCAACTATTCCGATGTAGATAAAAGACTCCACAATGAGAAGTACATCTGCAATGTCAGACATAAGTGTCAATGAAAAATTACATAAAATCCTGAAAGGTCGGGCCTGTGGAGGGGGCCAGGCTTTGGAGTATGGAGTGTGTGTGTGACCAGGCCCTGGGCAGGCAGAGCAGGATCCGGGCTGTCAGTCCTCATAGCACACAAACTTAGAGGTCTAATCTGAATAAGGAATACCAGGAAATTGGAGCTGAAGCCTCTGGGATCCTAGAAAGGAGCTAAATGTGCTTTGTCAGTACTGGGCATTGGTTTCCAGTGACATGACAACATCTGAAAGGGAAGAGAAAACAGAGAAACAATTCAAACAAAGACGTATGGTGATGTCCAGGGTGCTACTGGAGAGTTCAGGTACTATGCAAAATAGGTGAATAGTGAAACAACTAAGTACTGAAAAAATTCAGTCCTAATTTTAGGTTATGTCACTAAATATTTACCTTGGACAAGCGTACCTTAATTTCATTTAGCAGACAGTTATCACATCTGGAAACCATTTGACTAAAACACTGGAATACTCCTTTTTCTCCAACATTATGACAAATACATAAAATCATCCACAATTTGCAGAGTGCAGTTTAAATGCTAGGAGAATATTGTCACACTTATTTTATATTTACTAGTTGTGGAGATAGCAGAAAACCTTTCTAAATAGCTACTCTTGATGAAAAGCATTTAGCTTACTATTTTATATTTTGGAAATTCATTAATGGTAAACATTTTTTCTCTCCATCCTCATCCCCACACTGCTGTAATAGGGCATTAAGAAATAATATGGGTTACTAGTCAAAGCTCCACTTCACAGTAGATAAATCTAACACAGAACATATTCGTACACGACAGAAAATTCTCTTGACAGCTCTCTGGCCTCCACCTAACCCTTCAACCTCTTAACACATTATATCACCTATGAGGCGACTACTTCAAAAGCTACCTAAGATTTACTTTCGTGTAAATTAATTTTGCACTTTGGAGGTAATCCTCAAACATTCGAACTCCAATAAATTGTTTCTATCACAAAGATAAAGACTGTAAAACATATTATAGCATAGAGACCTCCTCATTTGTTTCATTTTTCTGTTTCAAGGATTAACAATCTCCACTCACATGTATCATTCTGAAAAGTGAATTTAATTTCTTTTGATTAAAAGCATTAATAGCTCCCACTAAGATTTTGGCTTGATGGTCACTGAGAAAAGGGACTAGAGAAACTTAAAAAGCAATCATTTATGTTCATTTGGTGTTCATCTGTAAAGGAGGAGAAAGGCAGAAAGAGCAAGGCAGTGTCAGGTACCCAACCGAACTTGGGTCCCTCAGTACTTCAGGAAGGTCAGATCCTTTCAGGGTTGTACTGGCGTGTCAAAATACGTCAACAAACATCACACCGTGGGAAGGAGAATGACCTTTCGGTTCTTTACATTTGGGCTGCCGATGGAGCTTTGGACGGGCGGTATGCATGAATGGTTTTCCTAGCTGTTTGACAAATGCAACTCCCAAGCTTTCTTTCAAGTGTGATTATTAAAAGCCCCAGGTTTTTACATTTTGGTACAACTTTCTAAACCCATATAACTCATGATAGAAACTGATGTTAGGTTAACCATCAATACTCCAAACAATCAGATTCAATACAACTAGACTAAAATTACTGTATAATGGTTAAATGCAAGAGATGAAGGTTGAGAGTCAATAAATGTAGAAACAATTTTATTCACTCTAATAGTAATATTTATTGTTCATCAGTTCTCTAAACTTTATTATGGATGTCTTTATATCACAGCTTTCTCTCCCTGTCCATAGAAAAGGGCATTTCTCTACACTCCTCCATGAAAACCCACTTTGTCTATTTACTGTGGATGATCTCTAAATCCTGCCTATCTCTGATCCATCACTTGAACTCCTATTCTACAGGCCAGTTGTCTTTGGGCATCTCTAAACATCACACCTGAAGTTATTGCGAACCTGGATTATTTTCCACTCTCAATTCTTTAACAGCATCAGTATTGTCTCCACACCACCAATATCAAAACCTTGAAGTTGTTTTGATATTGTATTGTATTGTACCATACCTCCCAATACAACAACATTTAGTTACTTGCCAAATTCTGTAAATTCTGTCTTTGTCACCTCTGTAAATCTATCTAGTCTTCTTCCATTCCCACCCACCATTATGATTTGGGAATTAATGGAGTATTTCAATACAGACAACTTTAGCAATTGTGTTTCTATCCCCAACTTCTGGCTTCTGTCCACTCAAAGCAAGGCTCCCAGAACATCCATCCTAAAGTTAGGTCCTAGTCATGCTACTCTTCTATCAAAAAGTCTCCCCTGGCTTTCCAGCTCTATGACCTTGATATGGGCACTTAAACTCCCTGTGCCTCACCTTTCTCATATGAAATGGGGATAAAATACTAGTGTCTCCCTCATAGGATTCTTATGTGGAGGGGCGCCTGGGTGGCGCAGTCGTTAGGGGTCTGCCTTCGGCTCAGGGCGTGATCCCAGCGTTCTGGGATTGAGCCCCGCATCAGGCTCCTCTGCTGGGAGCCTGCTTCTTCCTCTCCCAGTCCCCCTGCTTGTGTTCCTTCTCTCGCTGGCTGTCTCTCTCTGTCAAATAAATAAGTAAAATCTTTAAAAAAAAAAAAAAAGGATTCTTATGTGAATCAAAGAGGATAATACACAGAAGTGCTTAAGCCAGTGCCTTGAACATAGCTGGTGCTCAGTGTTAGCTATTTTTGTGATCCATGTACATGTTTTGTTTCCCAATTAGATTGAATTAAACTCCCTGAAGGCAGGATGAAGCTTTGCTTACCTTTGCATGCTGTGAATGCATAAGGAACTTAATACATACTTCCTGAACTTAGTCATATATCTATGCTACTACTGATGGACATTTTGCTGGAATATGCTGCATTAGGAACAGGTAGTAGTAAAGGTATTCATTTTACATTAAAATAATGAAAGCCAGCTGGAGCTGATCAAAATTTTAGCCTAGTGCAAAGTCAATATGGTTTTACACCTGACCTATGCTCACAACCAATGACTTCATGTTTACCACCTTCATGATCAATATAGAGTGCTCTGCAAGTATTAGAGCTGAAGGTATCCAGGATGGTTATGATAGACTCACATCTACATAAGTTGATGAGCTCTATGAATGAAAAAACCCTCTTTGTGCTAAATAAAGGAATTTTGCATTAATTTTCAATCTATGATCACTTGGAATGAGCTATCAGGGATGCTACAGGACTAAATTTAAAATGTGTAAGTGGTGGTGGTTAGCAAAGCTGCCAGTGATAAAAGGGAAGAAGATGCCAAACAGGAATATATAAGGAGAAGTAGGAAGGGTTAACAGGATGGTTAACCTTTCTGGCAGAAACCTTGTAAGAAAATAAGGATGAACAAGATGGTAAACATCTCGATGTTAGCGATTCAGGTAGGAAAGGGAGTAAAACAAGAGAATGGAATTCATAAATCATAAGTAGACTGAGAATATAAAGAAGAGAGCAAGAAAACAGAAGAGAATCTAATTTGCTTGTGTTAAATGGAATAAATGGATAAATGGAACTCATAGTGGGAGTTTAGTTTTTATGAGAATTTGACTTCCAGGGTCAATTAGAAATGCGAAGGAAAGGATGTTTACCATTGCTGTTATGTATCCACACAGGTTTTTATTTTATGAGAAGAGGAGTATGAGACATGCAAATTGTATTCATGGCTCATTTTCCATACTCTACGCGTGTGAGAGGAGAATGAGCAAGGGCAAACTAGGGCAACACAGCCTCATCACCTGTAAGTCACCCATCCCAGGGGATTCTTGAATGATACCAAATATGACAAGATGCTCAGAAATGGGAAAATGTGTCTCTTAAATGTAGAGGCAGAGAAAAGTGAGAGAACAGGCATAACTTCTGCGAACAGGGCTCTATCTCACCAAAGATGGCCAGCTCTATGTCAGTCCAAGTGGCAGCAGAAGCCCTTGGTAAGTGCTAATGAAAGATGACTGAAGAAAGCTGCCTTTTAACAACCATACATTTATTATCCAATCTTTCGTCTTGACCATACCAAAGCCTTTCCCTTTGCTGGGCAAAAAATAGTGACTGAAAATCCCATTTCAACTCTAAGGATCCTGGGAGAAAGAGACCCAGAGGTCTGTTTGAAAGAGAGAGAGAGAGAGATCAAAAGAAAGAAACCTGAAGGTTTGCACAATCCTCTCCCATAAATTATTCTATTCACAGTTGATGCTTAAGAAAATTTGTGTATAGTAACAATGAAATCTATAACTTATATAGCAAATGAGTTTACAAGGTTAACATTGAATAAGGCAAACTGTTTACAATGTGTTAAACTATGTGTTAAAAACCATAACTGAGAGACATCTCCTTGGAGCCAAGATGGGGTAACAGGGACTGGCTTTATCCTCCTGCTGGAAATAAATAAACAAACATTATAGATGATGACAGACGACGACAGCAATGAGGAACAACGCTCCCTGAGTGGTGGGAAACAAAAAAGGTAAGCCCTTTGCCCCAGCCCACCTCCTGGAGAGAGTTTTCAGGCTGCAATGTGAAGATGAAGAACCTGTGTGAGGCTCAGTGGGTCTCTCTGAGTTGAGGAGATAGAGCTGGAAGGATGGGAAGACCAGGCAGGTAGAGTCTATAGGAGAGAATACCAGCAGAAGAGAGCTGCATAGAGAGAGAATTCCAGAGACTATCTGTAGGTCTCCCTTCAGTATACAGCAGAATGTTGATCAGTACATGTGTGACCTGAAAAGTTCTATGATCTATTTGAACCAATTGTCAATTATAGCACTGTTCACTCACAACAGCAGAACAAACTTTCTTTTCAAGTGCACATGAAACGCCAAGATAGCCATAGTCTAGGCCACAAAACAAATCTCAATAAATTTAAAAGGATGCAAGTTTATTTCTGACCTCAATGGAATTAAATTAGAAACCAGTAACAGGAAGATATGTGAAAAATTTTCAAATATTTGGGAACAAAATACGCTAAATGTATCTAAATAGACTATGAATTAAAGAAGAAATGAAAAATTAGAAAGTATTTGGAACAAAATAAATATGAAAACCCAACATATAAAAATTTCTGGAATACAGTTACAGCAAGCAGTTCTTTGAGGTAAATCTGCAGCACTAAATTGCCTCTCAGAAAAAAAGAATGGTTTTGAATCAATAAACTCAGCCTTCCACCTTAGGAAACTAGAAAAAGAAGAGAAAATGAAAGTGAAACTAAAGAAAAGAAAAAAAATATATACAGGTTACATTAGAAATCAATAAAAACAAAAAAGAAAAGTAGAAACAATCAATAAAACTAAAAATTCGTTCTTTTAGAAGACGCTTAAATTGATAAACCTCCAAGCAGACTGATCTGGAAAGAAGCTATAATTATCAGTATCACAAATGAAAAAGTTGACATCACTACAGACAGATCCTACTGCTATTAAAAGAAAAAGGGGATATTCTGAGTAAGCCTATCCCAATACATTCCACAACTTAGATGAAACGAACATTGTTTTTTGAAACACACAAAGTACCAAAGTTCACTCAAAAAACAAAAAACAAAAAACAAAATAAAAACAAAACCCAACAGAGGCGCCTGGGTGGCACAGCGGTTAAGCGTCTACCTTCGGCTCGGGGTGTGATCCCGGCGTTCTGGGATCGAGCCCCACATCAGGCTCCTCCGCTGGGAGCCTGCTTCTTCCGCTCCCACTCCCCCTGCTTGTGTTCCCTCTCTCGCTGGCTGTCTTATCTCTGTCAAATAAATAAATAAAATCTTAAAAAAAAAACAAAACCCAAAACCCAACAACTTGAATCATCGTTACATCTATTAAACAAGTCAATTTTGTAGTTAAAAACCTTCCAACAACGACAACAAAAATAGGTACAGATGTTTGACTAGGAAATTCTACCTAACAGTTAAGAAATAATAACAAATCTGCACAAACTTTTCCAGAAAATTGAAGAGGGGAAACCTCCTAACTCATAATATGAGCCAGTATTACTCTAATACCAGACAAACACTTAGCAGGAAAAAGAAATATCACTCATAAGTGTAAAAGAAAAAATTCTTAATATATCTTCAACTAATCAAATCCAAGAAAATATAAAAAAGATATTGTTTTATGACCAAGTGGGGTTTATCCCAGGAATGCAAGGTTGGTATAACATTCAGGAATCAATCACTGTAATTCACCATTTTAACCTATTAATAAAAAAAATACCCATTTGACCTTAATTGATGCAGAAAAGCATTTGACAAAATCCAACACCTATTTTTGATAGTCTCTCAGCAAGCGAGGAATAGCAAGGAGTTTCCCTGACCTGATACAGAACATTTACAAAAACTTACAGCTTAATGTGAAAGATTGAATGCCTTTCCCTAAGAAAAGCGATGTATGTTCTCCACCACTATTTACCTTTGTATAGGTGATTCTAGCCACTGCAGTTAAAAAAAAAAAAAAAAAAAAGCACCCAAATTGAAAAAAGAAGTGACAATGTCTTTATTTACAAGTGACATGGTAAAGTATTAAAATGAGTTTTATGAAGTTGTAGGATGTAAATTAACATACAAAATCAACTATATTCCTCTATAGTAACAATGAACAACTGGGGTTTGAAACGAAAACTATCACTTTTTTTTTTCTTTCTCTTTTTCTCTTTCTTTCTTTCTTTCTTTCTTTCTTTCTTTCTTTCTTTCTTTCTTTCTATTTTGAGAGAGAGCACACATATGTGTGTGCGTGAATAGGGGTGAGAAGCAGAGGGAGAGGGAGAGAGAGAATCTTGAGCAGGCTCCACACTCAGCATGAAGCCCAATGTGGGGCTTGATCTCAGGACCCTGAGATCATGACCTGAGCCAAAACCAAGAGTCAGATGCATAACTGACTGAGTCACCCAGGCACCCCCAAAACTATCATTTCTAAAAGAATCAAGCAATATAAAACTCATACAGATCAATCTAATGAAAATGTGAGAAATTTGTTATACTGAAAACTACAGGGCATTTTTAAGAAAAATATTAAAAGACCTAAATAAATGGAGAGATACTGTGATCATGGATCAGAAGACTCAACATTTTTAAGATATCAATTTTTCCCAAATTGACCTATAAATTCAACGTAATCCCCATCAGAATCCCAATAGGCTTTTTTGGGATGAATTTATAAGATGATTCTAAAATTTATATATTAATGCAAAGGATCTAGAATAGACAAAAATAACTTTGAAAAAGAAAAATAAAGTTTGAGGATTTATATAGTTTCCAAAATATAGCTATAGTGATCAAGATGGTAGAGAATTGGTATAGACAAACTGATCAATGGAACAAAATGGAGAATTCAGAAAAAGGCCTACATATAAATGATCAATTGATTTTTGACAAATGTGCAAAGGCTATTTAGTTGAGAAGGTATAGTCTTTACAACAAATGGTTCTGAAGCAATTGCATATCCATATGCTAGAAAATGAGCTTTGATTCACTTATCACACCATATATAAAAATTAACTGAAAATGGATGCTAGACCTAAATGTAAATCTAAAATAAATATTTTAGGAAAAAAGGGGCGGGCGATCTTTGTGATTTCTTTTATTTTTTTAAAAGATTAAAACAATTTTTTTTTTTTTTAAATTTTAAGTAATCTCTACACCCAACATGGAGAGCTTGAACTCACAACCCTGAGATCAAGAGTCTCATGCTAAACGACTGAACCAGCCAGGTGCCTCTGTGATTTCTTTAGATCTTTGAATCTTCAACATTTCCTAGATGTGACATCAAAGGCATAGTCCATAAAAGAAAAATTGGTAAACTGGACTTTATTAAAATTAAATTGAAAGCCACTGTAAAGAGAATGAAAAGATAAGCTACAGACAGGGAGACAATATTTCATATCTGACTACATGTCTGATAAAAGACTTATATCCAGAATATTTTTTTAAAACTACCATAACACAATAAGAAAAGAACTTGAGAAGTGAGCCAAAGACTTGAACAGACACTTCTCCAAAGAAGACAGGTAGCAAATAAGCATGTAAAAAGATTCTGTCACTTGTCCCTATAGAAATGGAAATTACAATCACACCGAGGCACTACTACACAACTCTTAGATAGCCTACCCTTAAAAAGACTGAACATAATAAGTGGTGGGGAAGCTGAGGAACAGCTGAAACTATCAAACTGCTGGTGGGAATGTAAAACGGTACAACCACTTTGGAAAATGGTTTAATCGTTTTGCAAAAAGGTAAACATACACTTAACGTATGTCCCAACCATTTCATTCCGAAGTATTTGGCTAAGAGAAATGAAGCCATACAAATATTTTTATGTGACTTATCAAAGGAGCTTTATTACTAATAGCTAGAACTAGAAATAACCTAAATGTCAATTAATAGGTGACCAGATTAAAAAAAATAATGGCATAGCTACGTAAGTGAATACCTCTCAGCAAAAAACAAAACCAAACCAAAGAAAGCCAAAGTACATGCTGTATGATTCCACTTACAGAAAATACTAGAAAATGCAAACTGAAACTATAGTGAAGAAAGCAGATTAGTGGTTGCCTGGGTGCAGAGAGAAGTGAAGAGATTGAGAGGAAGGATTCTAAGGAGGCACAAGAACTTTTGTGGTGGTAGGTATGTTGAATATCTCTACCGTGGTGATAATTTTATAAGTTTATATAAACGTATCAAAGCTTGTCAAATTGTATACTTTAAATATATGCAGTTTATGTGAATTATACCTCAATAGAGCTATTTTTAAGACTATTCTTATGTATTAAAACAGACTTGCTTCTTATGTGCAACCAAATGCAATTCAGAAAAAAAAATGAACTCCATTTAAAATAAAAACATGCATTTCTTAACAAATGTTCCACAGTACACCTCTCTTCTGAATTCCGACTAGTCTTCAGACAGTTCAGTCAGAATTCATGAATGTGAACCGTATACAAAAGACTTCTCTAATTCTCTGGATTTCAAATCCAACAATTTAGTGGTTATTATATTCTGGGTGTACTGGAATACATGACAGGCTTTTAAAATAATCCTACAGATACGTATTTTGAATATAGAATAAGGGCTTCTAAGAAAGCAACAGAGAACACCTGGACCATTTTTCGCTAACCTTATGGAGGTAAATATCTAAAGCACATAGGCTGGAGAGCTTTTTAGATCAGCTCAGTGAACCCATTAACTGAGTAAAGCAGCCGCTTAACACATATTTCTTACCATGGCTGATAGGAAACTGCCTGGTGGGGCAGAAAGTGCACAGGTGTGAATTCAGAGGGAGATCTGGGTTCAGGTCCCATCCCTTCAATTTACAGCCTCAGCCCTTACTATAAGACCCCCAAAAACAGAGTTGGGGTCCCCATTGACTGACACTCAGCGCCTGTGAAAGTGTTTGCTGACTTGAACCTTTATTCCTTAATAAGGCTTTATTTTTCTCATCAATACTCTGTTGGAAAGCAGAAAGGCTACAAATGCAAGGGCTGTTTGGCAAATAGCTTGCCAAGGCTAGGTAAAGAAGAAGCTGACATCAGTGCTGCATGTAGACTGGCATGACCACCTAGAGTTTTCAAAAGAGAAGAAAAACTCCCAAGGTCCAGGCTCTACCCAACATCAATTAAATCAGTTCTCTTATCAGGGATAAGACCCACATCAGTATTTTTAAAATGCCCCTTATGTGATTTCAATACACGGTGAAGTTTGAGTATTACTGACCTATAACCCCGAGCCATTTTAAGCATCAGTTTCAACCTGATCTCCAATATTCTGGAATAAGTCCAGAAATGGATTCTGTATTCTTGGGCTCCTGACTCTCTCTGTGCTCCTGAGTCTCTTCCTATTGGCAGAATCTCTATTATTCTTCCCTCACTGTCTCTGGATGATCATAATGGTTATGTTTCCATCCTTAGAATGACCAACCACCCAATCATTTACTTGTTAGTTTGGTGTGAGGTAACTTTTCCAAAGCATATGTGACTCATATTAATTCCATCATAGTGGGTCAGCAGAAGAGTCATCCTTTCAACAATTCTTTGGTCCCCTGATTTTGGAAAACTGGTCAATATACTCTCTCTATACCCGTGTGCCCCCCAAATCTTGTGCTTGCCTGAAGGCAGTAATCAGATAGGTATCTTTCTGAGAAACTACAATTCATTAATATTTCCTTATATGTCTATTTTCTTTCTCTTTAGTCCTTCAACCCATTCCAGTTATTTAACAAGTGTCTCTTTATAGCAAATATTACTTTAAAAGCCTAAGGAACATTCCTACCCCTTATTCAGTTTTGGATTTTAAGTCAACACTGAAAACAATTAACAACAGCAGACAACGTGAATTCCTTGGTGGGGAAAATTCTTGCATTTCACATTCCAAATGCAGAAAAAAATGTTATGAGAAGTCATTCTTATAAAAGTACTATATACGCAGCAGACACTCTCATCCTTTTCAAATATTTCAAGGTTACTCCAGCTAATAACAGTGTCAAGTATTTGTCTGGAACAACGGAACATCAATATCTCACAACCATCTCCACCAAAAGAGATGGAAAAGCAAATTATTATATTTTACCTGTAGAGGAGCCCTCTCCAGTCCATTTGCTAATTATTAGTCAATCTGTCTCTTGTTGTTGCTGATGACTACTTGTTAGTATACGGCAGCAGTGCCTTCTGAGGCTGTTGTAATTGAAGGTTTGCAAGAGCTTCTCTTGCTGAGGCACATACTCCAACTTAAGACAGATGTGATCAGCCTTGTTTTTAACAGGACTGAAATAACTGGAAATCTGTGATTTGGCTAATTGCAGGCTTCCTGGAAGTATCTTAACACAGGAAAAACTTTGGCCATCCTCTGAAAAAAATACCTTCCTTAACTCTAACTGCTAGGCAGCCCCATTCTGAATGCCTCACCTCTCAAGGCAGCACCGACCAGAGAAAGCAATTGCTAAACCATTGAGTAAATAACCAATCTTTAAAATATACTTAGAGGTAAGAACTAAAGTCAAATCAATTCTTGTGGCAGAAGGTATTAGCTTAGCAGTGCCTCTAGGAGTATAGACTCTCTGGAGCCAAAGGTTCAAAATTCTGACATATGGAACTCAGCTCTTAATCTTTTCAGTGATACATAAATGTGATCAAGACCATATTTCCTCTGGTGCTCATTTCCCCTCACATCCTACCACCAGTACAAAAAATGACTTTGGAAGATACATGTATTTTCTTTCTTTGATACTGTTATTTAGAACTGTTCAAGAGTGGTCCATGGCCTGGCCCAAAACTTGAGAGGATTCTACTCTGTACCCCTCTGGTTGTATCCTAACCCATGGGGTGAGGATTCTGTAGGACCAAGGGGGACATCCCCACTTGCTGTATATTCCCCCAATCCCTATCTAGGCCATACTCCATGTACCAGGGACCTTAGAACTGATCACCTGTTGGCTCCTCCACCAGTCAGGAATAGCTGACTGGTGTCCACCAGATTTTGGGCATTTGATGAGAGATAAAACATATAGATAAGATGAAACTCAATCTTAACTGGAGGAAGGTGACAAGTAAACAAGAAATTACGATATTTGACAAATGCTATGAAATTATTAGCAGAACACGGGAGTGGGTACCAAACCCAAGCTTGGAATGCAGGAAGGTTTCCCAGGATATGTCAGCCAAGCTGAGTAGCCCAGGAGGAGTTTATCTGGCAAAGAAGGTAAATAAAAATGTCTGCTCAGAAGACTTCTAAATTACATCAGACAGGGATATACAGGAGAAAAAGACAGAGGGGAACTAATATTGGTTGACCGCCAGGCACTTTGAAAGAGCTTTACATGTATTAAATAACTGATCTTCATGACCACGTGGTCAAGAAGGTATTACTGACACCATTTTATGGGAGAAAACAAAGACCCAGGGACGTTAAGCAAGTTGTTCCTAGCCGTGGGACTGGAAAGTGGCATGGCCTGGATTCAAACCCAAGAACAGGAGAGATTCCCTCCATCATTTCAAGGATCACTAAACTGGGAAATCATGTCGAAACAAAACTTTGCCTTGTGCTTGCCAGTCAGTAAGTGTTGATCCTCCGAGAGAAATGAAGAGGTGTATCTACGAAGTGTGCTTCAGTTTCTCATGGAGGCCAGAGCGTGCCCGGAATGGCAGCTGAGATTTCCACGTGCTTGATCGGTAGTTGTCGGGCACGGTGCGCGTGCTGCCGAGTTGCTGTGAAGCTTTCCTCTTTATGGTCACTTAATATTTTCCTTCAAATGGACCCACCTTATCTCCAAACACCGAAAGTCTGCTCCTAATTCTTTGAAAGACCACATATATGTATAGAACCCGTGTATGTAATTTGGCCTCAGATTATAGAATTGCTTTTTTTTTTAACTGTCACAATCAAATATGAATATATACTTAGTAATATAGGTCAAATTGTCAAAGAACTCACTTTTTGATGATAGAAGTAGAATGAGAAGGCTTCTGGGGTGTTGATTGCACAAGGAAATATGGTTTTTATACAATTTGTATTTATAGCCCTATGTATATGGGATATATAAATACATATATATGTAAATATATATGTATTTTCTTTATAATCATATATATAGCCTTATGAAATTTGGGGCTACATTATGGTCCAAATGCTGCTGCTCAGAGGCACTCTATTTCCTTTAACTCCACAGAAGTAGAGACTAGAGTTTTGAGGAGCTATTTGATCAAAGTTCATACCCTGGAGAGGGGCCTGCTCACAGGAAAGACAGCTTATGTTCTGTACTCAATGTCTTTGACTTTAGGGAAGGTGATGGCATTGCAAAATTTAATTTTTTCCGAGGTTAATTAAGCCAGGGAAAATTCCTGCAGCTCTGATTACAAAGGAATGAGGGGCACACTATATATAGTAATTAACAATAGCAATATAAAAGGTAAAGCTCTTTAATAAAGGCTTGTTTTCAAACAAACTGATGTTTATATACATGTTTATTCTTTCACTCACATAGGGATAAATATTATGAAGAAAAGTCCAACCAAGTGAGGAGGGAGAGATGACTGAGGTGGGGCCATTTAGACTGAGTGGTCACGGAAGGTATCCCCGAGGAGGGGACTGTGAGCAGACCCCTGAACGGTGTGAGGAGTTCACCATGTGGAGATTCAAATGAAGAAAACTCCAAGCAGAAGATTTATCCAGAGTAAGAGTTCTGAAGTAGAAATGAGCAGTGTAGATTTAAGGGAGGCCCAGAAAGCCAGTGTGGCTGCAGAAGTATAAGAAACGGAGGGAGCCTTAGTTGAAGAGAGAGAGGGGCAGGTGTGCAGGTAACTGAGGGTGGTGAAGAGACAGATCACGCAGGGCTCTGAATGTCCTGTGAAAGAGTTTGGATTTTATTTGAAATATGAGGGGAAGCCACTGAGGAGTTTAGAGCAGGAAGCAATACAATCTGATTTGTATTTCCCAAGAGTCTCTCTGGCCAGGGTATGTAAAACGGACCACAGGAGTATAAAGGTTCACGTCTGGAGACCACTTTGGAAGCTACAGCAACAGTTCAAGAGATGATGACAGATAGTGAGGTGATGCCAGGCAAGAAGGTGATACTGAGACATGATTTGACATATGACAAAGATGGAACTGAAAGGACTTTCTGGTAGGTTGGTGATGGGTTGGGGTTTTGGCTTGAGTATTTGGGCAACTTGTGGCACCATTAGTTGGGCTTGGGAGGAACTGGGGGAGCCACAAGCCTGGGGAGGAAAATCAAGGTTTAATGTTAGACATGTTAGGTCTCAGATACCCACTGGATACCCAAGAGGAGATACTGAGTGGACAGCTGGATAAACAAATTTGTACTCAGTGGAAATATTAGGGCTGGCAGCAAGAATTAGGAGATACTATTACAGAGATGGTGTATAAAACCATAGTTAATGAAATCTCCAAGAGAGACACCCGGAAGTGAATGTAAATAGCAAAGGGAAGAGGGCTGAGCACTGAGTTCCAGGGCCCAGCTCCAGTGTAGAGCTGGGAGGAGGAAAAGCCAGCAAAGCAAACTGGGTATGCTGTTGGGATGGCAGGAAGCAGCCCAGAAGAGTGTCCCTCAGAAGTCAAGAAAAGATGTTTTAATAAAGAGGTAGGGCATGATCAACTTTGTCAAAGTGGCTGAAAGGATGAATAAGAATATCCACTTACACAAAAAGAGGAAACTCTAGTAGAAACATTGGTGTAAAAATTAAGGACTCTTTAGTTATTTATGTGACAAAATGGGCTTATACAAAGTCATGATTCTACAAATATTAACTGAACTGTCTTATTGTAAAATCCAACAGTTAATCTAAAAATAGTGTGACAATTTGATAACAGTGTTTATGTTAACTAGAGGCTTATCACACAAATAAAGCAATTAGCCCAAATGCCAAGCAGCCAAGGCTACCTACAGGTGGGAGAGATGATTTCCTCCACTCTGAACAATTTCAGCAACTACTGTGCGAGTTGTGTTGAGGCAAAATATGAAGAGTAGGGTACCATACTTTCATAAATAGGCTAAGGTCTCCTGTCAAAATGCCCTATCACTGCTAAGTCTGTATCACTGTTATAATCAAAATTTTATATCCAAGTAAATGCCTCTATGTTCTGTTTTGAATGTCACCACTACTTCCATTTCTTGGCCTCTCTGCAGACAATTGGTAAAACTACTGAATTCTGTGTAGATTATTTCCTTCTTGGATGATCTGGAACATTCAAAATCAAGGCTGACTTTCCCTTATCGTGCAATATACCCTGAATGAATCATGCGCAAGAGCTGGTACATATTCAAAGAACATGTTTAGGGAATGTAAACCAATAGTCACCTAAGTAAAACATCATTAGAACAGAAAAAGTAGCAAACAACAAAATAATCTAAAATCCAGTCCAAAGGAAGCTGTATTAAATTATCCATTGCTTAGATCCCCTCCAGCTGGGTCAAAAATGCATAGGAGTCCAATTACTGACTAGATTATTTATTCAGCCTCTAAAATAGTGAGTGCCAGGCACATAGTAGGCACTCAATAAATACTACAGTTGTTTCAGAAAAAAAATACGATTTTAATTTTCAAGTAAGCTCTACTCTTTGGAATTCAATTTGTAATTGTTCTTCATAAAAGACATGACCAGTACCAAAGTGGGGGCACCGTCTCAGTGCATAATGGTTTTATTAGTAAAGTTAAAAATGCTTTAGCAACCTAAACTTACACAATTTGATTTTCTTGTCATTGCTTTCCCTGTACCATCAAAGATGATGCTTTCTTTACTATTTCAAACTCATAAAATTGCTAAAAATCTAAAATTCAATTTGCCACATTACTGCTAATTTGAATAATGGCTGAATAAAAGATAGGGAACGCTGAAGCAGCATTGATTTCTAAAACATTTTGCACTTTTCTCCTCCATCCCTGTAAAGTAAAGCTCGGATGCTACGCACAATTACACAAGAAAATCAAGAAAGCCATTACATTCAGCATTTTGTCAAGATCATTGTTACCATGGCAAAAAGTGGGCTTAGTTTAGCACAGCTGCTACGGACGAGGTCTGCTGGCCTTTTGTAAAGCTAAGTAACAATACAATACCAAATTTTGTAGCCTGTCACTGTTTTGTTTTTGGTTTTGTTTTGTTTTCCCCAGGATAAGACTATTGTGCACAGATGCTACTGTCTCATTCCTTAATGATCTGGGCCAGTGTCATCTTATTATTGTATTCTTACTGTTGGCCAGTGACTGAGGAACACAGTTAATCTAGGAAGGTTAACCCCTTGCCCTACCTCCTGTTCCAAGGGGAAAAACAATGCACAGTGTGAAAATGTGGGGCACTACAATAACAGAAAAAGCCAAAGTTTCAACAGTTATACTACAAATGACAACAGAGATGCACTGGAAAGGGCACGAGTTTGGGAGCGAGAAAGACAAATGCATGACGACTAACCACATTATTATTTTCTCTCTGAGAATCTCTTTTCTGTAAAATGGGGGGAAAAGTAACTTCCTTGTGAGGATTAGCTGAGGGAATATGAAGGCCCAGGCACATGTTGCGAATTCGATAATAAAATATCCCCCCCAACCCTTTCCATTAATCGATGAGATTTCCATGCCTTCAGGACTGTTGACTGAAGTTGGGAGGTAAACTGTTTTTCTGTTGGAAGGCAAATCGCTTTGATCTTTCATATCACATTTGGATACTTCCTCAGAGAGCTGAGGATAAGGTATTTTTAAGAGTCTGAGGGTAAGCATAAATTTCACATCCAAAGAATAAAAAGTTAGTGTCAATATCATAATACAGGCACCTCACCTTATTATTTCTATTTTAAGTGCTACTAGTATTCTCGCTGTAAAACAGAAAATGGGAGTATATACTGATTTTGACCTTATGCAGAGATTTTTAGTTTTAAAAAATGAAGCAGCATTATGAAAGCAGAGAAGTTTAAATTATCTGAAATGAATACATTAATCAAGTCTCTGTACTTACCAGAAACAAAGGCTACTAGCATTTTTACCAGCTAAACAAAACATTTTTTCTAATGAGATTTCAGCCGAGTATCGTTTATCTTAAGAGAAAAATAATGGGACCTTACCTATTCCAGTAGCTCCAGAACTGGTCATGCAGGTAGGCATGGTGGCTACATTCATCACCAAATGAGGCTTTGCTTTCAATCCAGTGAATTATGTGCCCTTCTACAGCTAAGGGACAAAGCATTACTAATACAGAGCAAAGAGAAGGGAAGATTGGAAATACTGAACTCTGTCTAGGCTTCTCTGTGCTTCCCATTAATGAGCAGAGGCTCAGCCCTCACTGTCTTCGATGGATGTAATTATTAAACAGCACATCGTATATGTTCCTTACAAAGAACATTTATGCTATAATCACATCCCATTCATTTTCATCATCATTTTCAAAAGTCCCCCTCCTATTCTGACACTGCCTCTGTAAGTGGACAGGTAACATGAAAGCAAACCCAAGTGAGCCAGACCGGCTTTTCAAAGGAACCATGTTTAAAAAAATTCAGAACTTAGAGAAATGACCTGAAAATGGCACCCACAATGTCTTCAGAAGACATGTTTATTTCTCAAATAAATGTAAATGTTTTTAAGGCAGAGATTTCTTCTGAACCTATTTTTTCCCCTAGTCTAAAATAATCTTTTCCAACAATTTCATCCATTTAAAGCTAGTCTACTCTGGTAACATTTGCTAATATTAACAAAAAGTAAAAAAAAAAAAAAAAAAACTATGGAGAACGCACATCCCCTTTCGCTATAAACAAATGCGTAAGAGAGTTTTAAGGACTTACCAACTGGAACTTGTAAAATAAAGTCTGGTGTTTTGTCATAACCCTTTGCACGGAGCTGATCTTCATCTATGGGAAGAACAAATACTATTACTTATAACAATGTTCCATTAACAAGACAGCAATATAATTGCTTATCTTTCTTTAAAATGTGCAAAAATTACTAATGCAGTCATACATATCTTTCTTATGCATGCGATACTGTGTCAGAATAAATGAACTTTCTTAACAAACCTGAAGCATAGATATAAAAATGCCTCTTTGTCCCTTCTGCATTTTTATGTCTTTATTATAAATATCATTAATTCAAGCTGTCATATGCCACCTTTTTTGTAATTGAAAATACTCAAAATAATGAAATATACTTACTGATTAAAAGGAAAGGCTTTCACCACCGTGAATATCACTAATGTTATCAGGTAATACTGACAATTTACAGTGAGGCACAAGCACAGTGGCCTTTACAGTTATAAAACAAATGTTTTCATTAAAGCAACTAAGAAAGTTTAGTTTCAATTAGTAAAACTATTCCTATACACAAGAACACAGAGAGGGACAAGGACAATGAGATCACTACAGAGAATTAATTGCCCTGCTTAATTCCTTTGGTATGCTATTGTTTCTGGCATTTACCAGAGTTTTACAACTAACAATATGTAATTCTGAAAAGCAAACACGCTTTGAGATTTTTTTCTAAGTCTGTTCGATTTCCTGATCCTCTGTAAATATCAATGATCCATTCAGAAGGAAAGGAGGCAGGAAACGGAGCTTGACAAAGTTGGAAAAAACTAGCAAGGTGCTTGGTTTTAAAAAAAAACCTTCCAATATTTTCTAAATGCTGTCCTTGACTTCTAATGGCATTACAATGTGATTTCTGAAATGAGGAGTTCTCCATTAGATTTTGGAGTGACCTGGTCATTCAATTCCAGACATGGCTTTCTGTCTTCACCCAACCTCAACTAATGGCCCAACCAAGTAACAAGGAAGGCTGTGTGGTCTCTTAACACCTACTGGGCTGTTGACATTGTCATGCATCCCATTCGCCTTCCTGCATCACCTTTGATTAAAATTAATGGCCCATTCCCAGTGTTGGGTAGCTTATTTCCAATCCATTTGTCAGCCCAAGACAGTGGTTTCATGGCCAATGTTCAGAAACTCTGTTTTAGAACACTCTTGTGTACATCTTGAAAGGTCAGCATTTTAAACGTAAATAACCTTTTAATGACAAGACATAGTTAAACTAGATATTTAAGTGAAATTTTGTTAAAAGTGGATGTCCTTTATCCAGACTTTGGAGGATGGATGCCAGAATTCAGAACAATCTCCCCTCCTTGAAATATAAAAAAATTTAAGTTAACTATTGAGATAAGGAAATACAAATTTAAGTAATTTTACTTTAAAAACAAGAGAATTCGGAAAACTGGACTGCAGATGAACAAGCCTGGAACAAATTTCTATCCTCTCTATACACTGGCCACTACAAAAATATCTAATGGAAAAGACATTTATTAAAAGCAACTCAAGCGCCTTGAGCTGATGTTTCCCATAGTTGATGAACAGTTTTAAAAGCTGGGTTGACATTAAAAAACAGAGACTAATATTTTATTAAAACTATCCTAGCTTGATCAACCTTTGCAGATGTTAGAATCTGTTTAAGTAAGAAAAATGATGATGTTTCTGACAGCAGTTCAAAACAAAATTTCAAAGGTCACCAAGCTATCAAAATGCACATACTAAAACCCCTTTAAAGGCAGATGTTGCACTCCTGTTCACTGCACCAAAATTACCAACACAATACCTACAATTTAAATTCTGCCACTTACATAATGTGAAAAAAACAAAACAAAACAAACCTAAACAAAACAAAACTTGGGCAGAAAACATCAGGTGAGGCTAGGGAATCTTTCCGTCTTTCAGTGGAGAACTTCGAGGTATAACCATGTACTTTCTCACTCCACCTTCTCTCCCTACCCCAACTCTTTCTCTCTCTCTCAGTTGGAAGTTGATCCAATAGTAACTGTGCCCAAATGATAGCTTCTAGAAGTCTGTGTCACCATTAGTGACATAACATTTTTTTTTTTAAGTAAAGAGGTTATTCCACACATTTGAAATGCCATGGGTCTCTTCCCCACTCTTTTATTTACTAAACTCTCACTGCCTTACCATCCCTGTTTCAACCTTCACACTGTTACTTTCATCCTAGATTTCCTAAAAAAGAAGGAGGCGGCAGTGTGGGCAAAGTTTAGAGGAAATGACAGCACAAGTATAGGGAATAGCATTAAGAGCAGGCGGGCTTGCTCACCGGGTGTAAGCCCCAGGAGAAGTTTCTATCATGGCTCATGCCACTGGGAGATTTTTAAGGTCAGCCCCATCCATCTGGTGTGATTTCCTGGCCTCTGTATTATGCTTTTTTCCTGGCCCCCAGACCTTGAAAAATTCCTTACCACAAAATCATTATCCAAACCACTGGGTATGGATTTAAAATTCGGTTGACCATCTTGTCGGGGTTGCAACTCCATGATCTAGAGGCTATGGCTCCGTCACCAGCTCACACTACTTCCTTTCTGTTCATTCTGTCGTCATTCCCTTGTCTTACTGTGCTTACTCCTTGTTTCCCACATACTGGGTGCAGAGTATCTGCTCTGAAGACAAGAACTGTTTCCTTTTCATTTTTTAGAACCTATTCATTGCCCCACTCTTAACACCAACGTATGCTTTGCATTTAATGCTCAAACGGCTAACTGAATAAAATACAACTGCATTTTAAAGAATACCCATGTCTTCTACAAAGCCTACCTAGACTGATTTAATAATTTTCTTTCCTGGTTTAATTTCTCATTAATCAACAAGGCACAGGGACAGCAAATGTGGCCCAAAGTTCAAGGTTTTATTTGATATCTTCTACTGCTATCTTTCATCCTGGGTCCCAACTGTTTGCTCTGAGGTTCATCTCAATCATCAAAGAAGGAACTGCATCCCTTTCCTTAATACTCATGGGAAGTTTTCCTACTTTTTTTCTTTGATCTGCAATATTTTAGATAACATTGGTATTATCCATTCCTGAAAGTATGGGCAGAATTCCTCCAGACAACAATCTGGGCCTGGCTCCACAATGGTGGGGCAGCTCTTCAGTTACCTTTCCCATTTCTTTGATGGCTACCAATCTGTTTAGATTTTTCTCTTCTAACAGTCAGTTTTGCAATTTATATTTTCCTTGAAAATTACACACTTCATCAAGGTTTTTATAGCTCTTTCTACATATTGGAGCCAAATGGTTACTTAGGATTCTTTGAACTTCCCAAGTAGAAAACTGGATGTTTCAGTAACCTAATATTTTCTTTAAGATAAAAAAAAAAAGGGATCAGAATTAAGAAAAAAAAATAAGAATAATATTAGCTAGAAAGGGCAAAAAAGAGCAATAGCTATGTTTTAGAATAGAGCTTTAAGTATAACTTCCCAGAATGTTGGGGATCAATATGAAATCAATCTCCAATCCTGTATAACCATCTTATTCAGTGAATATAGCAAATATGAAGTAAGGCTCATATTTAAGGTGTATGTTAAAAACACCCAATATATTTTATAACTACTTAGCTTGTTGATGTCACAGTTCAAGTGTTCATTATCAAAATTAACAGAATATTCTCGCTTAAAAGCAGACCTCTTAGCCTCGAGATCTACAAAGATGTGGGATTTTTAGATAATGTGTAAGACTCAAGAAACACAGTATTTCTGAACTTGTAAAGTCTTAGAGATTGCTAGTCCAATATTCCAACTTACACATAAGTGGCCCAGAGGAGTGAGGTGACCCACCATGACCCAGGCCTCTTGGATAGATGAAGATACAGACAAGAGCCTGCATCAACCACACTCTAGTTCATCCCAACAAACCACATACCACTTTTAATTATGGCAAATATTTAAATTTGATCGTGTGTGACATTTATGAGGTAGTGAAAAAATTTTTATTCTCCTCCTAGAGGATCTTGAAACACAGGAGGGGTGATGGTCATCTGTCCAATATTATTTAGGTGACATGTGCCTAAAGAGGAAATGAACTAGATAATCTCTTGATTTCTAGCATTTCAATGGCCCTCTCTCCAACTGAAGTTTAAAAAAAATCAATGAAACTGCATCCACAGATAAAACTGATGCTAAATTTTTTAAAAGCAACCCAGGTCTTCATATATTTTTAAGTTGTCAGGCCTGCCTTTGGAGGGCATTTAAAAAAGGAATTACACATATGTAAAGAACACTGTGAAAGTTTAATTTCTCCGGCCTTTTAATTACCCTCTCCTCTAAATGCCCCAAAATATCCAAAGCAATTAAGTACTAATTACACAATTTCTAAAATAAAGGGCTGATTTTGAGTCAGAGAACAAAACACATCTGAAACTAGTTAACGTATACTTAAGAATCATAGAAGGGCATGAGGACTACCAAGGAAAAGTTTGAGGTTTTCTTTTGTTTGTTTTATTAAAAGGCTTTAAATTTTTAAGAAATAGTTTTTCCCAGGAAAATTACGCAAAATTCCAGTTCAAGACATCTGAAAATGAAAACTAACATTCTGACATGGCCTTTTATCTATGAATTTGTCAAAAGGTTTCTAAAATGCTGGGTTAAAATACATTGTATGATAAAAAGAATCTTAACACCTATTACATTTCTACTAAATTGAGGAAAGGCAAAAGATATACATGAACACAAATGAAAACTACAGTGTATCATTTCTACTCTATTTTGTTTTTCTGTGTTTTTTGTTTTTTCCCCCAAAACACTGTCTCATTCAATATCTGGAGCTATGACCTTCGTATCCGTATTTTTATGTTCTCAAAGAGTGAGTTTCAGTCTTTTCTACCCAATTTAAGAAGTCAGCAAGGTTTCAACAATAGATGTTACTATGATATGCACACTATGGGCAAAGGTACCCAGAACAGACACGCATTTAATGGGGAGACCCACAGCACAGATAAATGAAATCTTTAGAGAACCCCAAATTTCATTACAGCTATTAGTTTCAACCTCTTCCCCCAAAGCCTCTTATCAAAGCTACTAATAAGGAACACAACTGACTGCTCTGACCTTGTCCTTTGCTTGTGTCTTGAGGGGACAATACTAGTGAAAATTGAAGTGCCCTAAAGATAGGAAACAAATGGGAGGTCACAAAGCCGGGACAGTACAAAGTGGGGCTGAGCAGGCTGGTCCCTGCCAACTGGTGGCTGTGGAGACAGGAGATATGAATATTAACAACAGAATATATTCTGTATTTTACACCACATTCTAAATTCTTTGGATTGAATGCCACAAAAGAAGGGACATATCAGAATGGTAGAGTGAAAAGGGCAAGTCAGTGGAAAGGCACTGGCTGGGGCCAGTTTCCGCTAAACAGAACAAGGGCGTTGGATGAAACACTTTTTAGCTCCCAAATTCTGAGGAATGGCTGAATGTTAGCCTTTGCTGAAGTTTTTTTTTTAGCTGTCATCATTGATGTCATACCCTTTTGCAGGGCCAGCTCCCTCTGGCCCAGAACCAATTTCAATGAAGAAAGGAATATTAGCAGTTCTGAGACACAAAAAGGATCTTCTACACACACACACAACACACACACAAACACCCCCCCGCCCCCGAAGCCAATAGCACAATAGATTTGACTCCCAATGCCTTTTGGTCATGGGGACTAAAGCTCCAACCTGTAATTAATTTTCTGTGGAGTGAGATATTTGATTTTTTTGGTCCTGCATCCCGTTCTGTCTGGCATTGCCATCCTACTCTCACGATATGATTCTGGTGAATGACGTGACCCCAACCATCAGCCTCAGGGGTGGACACGTGTATCTGATTAGAGCCCTTCCTCAGATTCCTTATGGGGCAAAAGAGAATCACCAACTTGTCTCCGGGACTAAGAAGCCTAAGGAATAAACAAACTAGCAACTACCAGGGATCATCTTTATTGCCTCAGAATGAAGCCAACACGGAAAATAGCAGAACACAAGAGGGAGAAGAGAGAGATTGATGACATTTTTTGTCTTCTGGATTCTATACACCAGAAGCAAACCTCTCTCCTTTGGACTTTCCAGATATACATCCTTGAGTATGGGTATAATTTAGTTTGATTTGATTTTTGTCACAACCAAAGGAGTTCCAATATCTCGTCAAGTGGCCAGGAAAGCAGACAATCAGCAGACATGAGTTATCCAACCAGAGCCATGAGGAGGGAAGGGCCCAGAGGAGAAAGACTACCACAGTAAAGTGGACAGGATAACCTGTCATCAAGGTTCCAGAGTATGTTGTCTTCTAGCAGCATACATGTATCCATGGTTCTTTCTCTTGATCCCAGGGAGAAGTACACACAAGCATATTCAATAAAGAGAGTAAGATGACAATTTCCTTAGGAAAGAACAAGGCCCCAATTCCCCACATCCCATTTCCAATATCATATTCCCATTATTCTGAACACTGTATCTGATTTTTAACCTTCAGAGAAATAGGAATTTAAATACTTGATATCTTATGAAATACCCAACCATGTCATTTCCCGTTAGCCTATATAATCATATGTTGTATTTCTAGTCTCTTATTCTCTACTGCTAACATCTGCACATAAACACAACCTTAGCACTCTAAATCTCATCTGTTCCCACTGCCTGTTCTTCACCTGAAGTCATAATCCCCCGTTTGTCACATCATAATCACTCTCCCAACAAAGCACCTTCAGGTGGGGAATAAAGCAGGAGAAGATGAACTCTTAGAAACAAAGATCCTAATTTTTTACAGCAAGGGACATCCCTCACTAAGCCTTCCTGGCTTTACAGATTATACCCTCCTGGAGTCCCGCAGAGTTACACATGAATGCTAGAAAAGCGCCCATGTAAAATATGCTGGTTTCTCGTAAGGCAAGACCAAACATGGGAGGGTGAGGCAGGGAAAAAGCAACTGCCTCTCAGGTGTCACTCAAAATAATTGTTAGCTTCTACTAACAGGGCAACATTCGCTGGAAAGAATACAGTATCTCCAGAGCCGCCCTTATTAAGCCAAATGTAACAAGAATTTGCACCAGACAGCGGCTGTGGAAGGCACTAATGAAAGTCCCTCTGACCTGGAGACATGCCAGCCCAAGGAGGACGAACAGTTTGTCTCCAGTCTCTGGGATAAGCTCTTTCATAGCCTCTGACAGTGCAAACAGTCTTATTGTCTTCTTACTATCACTATTTTCCTTTCCTCCCTTCCCTTTTGTCCAAAGTTCCTCTTTCCCCTGAGAAGGTGGTAAGAGGAGAGGGTGGGCATGGAAGAGACAACAAAACATGGTCTCATTAATTACTGGAGAGATAAAAATCAAAGCATCTTCACCAGTAATTGAAATACATTTTCTATTTTGTTGTTACTAGCAATGGAACAAACCCTTAGCAGAGGGGATAAGGGTGATCACAATACTTGTTGGTCAATTTAAAGTTTAAGAAAGATTCTTTGCGCATCTACGCCTAGGAGTGGGTAGCAGGCTCTTCACACTTTCTCAGACTTTAAATGCTGATCAAGAAATGTTACTTCTATATTACTATCCTTGGAAAGAACTGACATGAACTTACCTGAAACTTAACTGAAATTTTCCTGGAAGGCGTCATGTTTGATTCAACTTTTATTTTTTTTAATCCCTAATGGTGCCTGCCCAAAGTAAGTACCTAAAAGATAATCTGTCTGCTGACCCAACAAAGGAAAAGACTGGTTAGCACAGTGGTAAGATAACCAAGCTAATGAGCTCAACTTCACCAGCCTAGAAACACATGGTGACAGGAAGGTGATGGTGAGAGAGCAGGTAAGTAAGTAAAATTCCATCACCACTTCAGGAAAAGTAGCTTATGAGCCAGTAGCATTTTCTTACATGTAAAGGGTGGCTATTGATTTTTAGTATAATCTCTATCTTTCTTTCAGAAGTTTAATAGAAGTAGTACAACAACAGCCTTGAATATATTCATTTTCATTTTCAAGACCATCAAGTGAAGAGCCACTGAGATGCACTAAAGATGGAACGGTATTCGTACTGCGTTGGACAAGGCAACAGTGTGCATCACTGTAAGCACCCGGGGGGACAAAATGTTTACCATCATCTTCACGCTAACTAGTGTAGAAAATATGCTCAACAAGAATTAGTGGAAAAGAATGCATGAATAATAAATAAAAGAATTACAAGAACTCTGAGAAATTGCTAGAAATTAAAAGTATACATTTGTTGACAGCTTATTTCCCTATTAGACCATAATTCCACAAAAGCAGGAACTTCATCTGACTTCATGTTTAGTTCCTAATAAATAGTACCTAACTCAGTAACTTATTTTTGGAATAAATGAATAAATGTATGAATAAAATATATTTTTTTAGTTGGAAAAACTAAACATTTATTCAACTTTGATTTCTCTGAATACAATGTACCTATTCGCAGAAGTACAAATGGATAGATTTATAAAATAGGATAAATCCATGAGTATACACAAATCTTCAATGAAAAGTGCTCTTTTTTTCCTTCCCAATAGTGCCTGGTTAAATCTTGTGCCTTACCAACTGCTCAGCATATGGTTATGGATCAAGGAAATTCAAAAAATTATTAGGGTTAAAATAAAGGTTATTTATTTTTATTTTTCTCTTCTATTGGTAAAAAGGTCATATAAGATATGTATTTTATAAAATTACATATAGAACACAAAATGGAAAATTTAGAATGGGATAGGCTTTCAGGGAAGTCATAATTCTTAAGAAGGGTTAATATGTAAAAATAAGAATCCTTGTCTTTTGAAAGTAGTGGCATATTAGAAACCAAAAGAATTAGAGTGAGAAAGAGGGAGAAATCAGTTTTGCTTTTGCTTATAGAAGAATCAAAGTAAAACAAACATGTTTGTAATGGCTCTGCAACAAAATTCAAGATTTATACATGTAAATAAGAAAACTTCAGCTTAGTGGTCTATTTTTATGCCAATATTTTTCTACAGTTGATTTAAAATGATAATCTATCTAAATTTACCTAAATCTATCACTGTGAAGGGGTATTTACAAGGTAAAAAAAAACCCCAGAACAATATTTCATACAAGGTTTTGAATCCTCATGCTTTAACTTGTAAATAAACCTGTAATAATTCAGTACTACATTAAAATGCTTAAAATGCATAGAATAAATTAACTTTTTTGTATGCTGACAAGGAAATACTTAAAAACAGCACTGAGGTTACATGGAGTCAGCTAAACATCCTATAACTCATTTATTTTAAAGATCAGTTAAGTATCACCTTTGGGTATGCTTCAATAAAATGGTTATCTCTAGACCCGATAGCACAGAGAACTAGATAGGACCCATAACTAGTAAGTCCCCTTTCTGCACTTGTATGCAAATGCTAATGACTCCCTGGCGATGTTTCTGCGTTGCCTTTGCTAGCCATGGTCAATTCAGACTAACACAGTTCCCAGAATCAAGGGAGTCAAGGACCTGGAACTCAGTTTAGAGCACACGTAAGCCTTTTGCTCCTCCTCCCTGTCGGGGTCATTTAGTCCTCAGGAAGGAAGGGGAGAAAAGCTAGGCTAGGCAAAGAAATGGTGCCAAGGGCCTGACTACCCATAAGCAAATGATGCCAAGAGAGTAACACCAAGCAGTCCTGAAAATATGACTGCTTGTTGGTGCTTTCAAAACAGTAAAATTGATTTGGCCATGCTATATTGGCCACTATCTGATTGATCAATGTGATCAGATATTTTGTAATACTATCAGAACTCCACAGTTCTAAGACATATGTCATGGCACATCATTGGTCATCCATTCCAATTAGTTCTGAGCCATTATACATTCTCTGTCTGGTTAGATCTCTTTTTCTGCAAGATTGTTTCTTGTTTGTAGTCCACTTCAATGAATAGAACTAAGAAATACAGGTGCTATAGGTGCAAACACACATACATATAAATATACATCTATATACATATACACACACACATCTGTATGCATATTTAATTTTTTAACCTAACTAACCCATGAATTTATGCTGTTACTTCCATTTTTTGGATTAGATTTTAAAAGGTGATTTCTAGGGGCATCTGGGTGGCTCATTCAGTTAAGCACGAACTTGATCTCAGCTCAGGTCTTGATCTCAGGGTCATGAATTCAAGCCCTGGATTGGGCTCCATTTATTAAAAAATAATAAAAAATACAAATAAAAATAAAAGGTGATTTCTATCTAATTTACCCTCTTCACCTAGGCTGAATATTTCAGTTGTCCTTACATGAAAAAAACTTGCTACTTTTACATACTGAAATTTAATTCACTAATTTGAGGCCATTTTCCTAAATCAACCTTTTTAGCCCCTGCTAGAGAATATTTATGAGATCTCCCATCTTTAAATTATCAACAACCTGATAATACATTCAACTCCATTGTCCAGTTCTTTAATAAAAATACTGAACACTAAGACTACAAACAGACTTTTTGCAGGCCTGTCATCAACATCCCTCCTCAACTTGATGTAAGGCCATTCAATGGACTTTCCTTGGCCAAATCTTTGTCCATTTTTAGAAGAAAAGTTGTGCAATTCAATATTCTATGATTTTTTTCAACCTCAAAAAACCACATTATGCACACGTAAATATATACATATAACAGATATATACAGTGCACATTTAGGTTTGTACAGAACCTTTAAAATGACCACATCTACAATGGAGGAAAGGAATTAATTCATTGTAGAGTGCCTTATGGTTTCTGAGATCAGTTATCACATGTATGCCCTTCAAGGCTTAATTTCAATGCTTCAGATGTTGAAAGAAATAACAATCTGTAACAAGATTCCACATTGGCACACACACAAAAACACATGTCCATGTATACCTGTGAGATTTTTAAAAATCACACTAGATCTATGGTGACAATGCCTCGCATAAAAATAATAAAAGCTTGATATTTGGCTTTCAAGTAAAAGTACACTCTGATTCCATACATGAGACAAACATAGCCAACATGAATTTTTCTAACTATTTTTTTTAACACATAAAGCGTTTTATAGATAATATTTCTTTTGTTTCTTTTTCTCATAAGGCCTAGATTATGGTTAATATCTCATGACACCAAAAGTAATACTGCAACAGATATTAAAGCATTTTTTCAGCCACTTATTCTATAAAATATTAATTGCAAGCCTTGCATGTGCTGTATATATAGGGATTAGGTAACTGAGTTCCTGCTCAGTTCTAAATCAATAAAAGATAACATGAACAGCATCAATCATCGTTCACTCTTCCTTTAGTGCATAATAACTGTGAGTGGAAGATTTTAAAAAATATATATTCAAGTACTCATGGAGATATTATGAGCTAGAGAGGATGTAAGTAATACTTACCTAGGAAGGACAGGTTTTTCTCCAGAAGCATGTCTCTTAGCAGGACTTCATGCTCATGACCAATGGCACTGAGAAGCTGTAGTTAAGGAGGGTAACACAGGTGCAATTATACAATAAAAAATATGCTGATACCAGGTCTCTACTTTGAGATGAAATGGAAAACTGAGTAATCATAGCAACTATTTCCACCTTTAACCCACACTTCTGAGGAATGAGATTTCTACATACATGCCCTCATTTAAATGATTCAATGGAATTTTCCTGTTTCTGTAATGTTTATATGCATTTGGGCAAATAAAGATTTGTAAATGGATGTGCACCTTCTTTTGAAAGGAGGGAGAGTCATTTTAAACATCCTTAGTACTATGTTAAAAATCCCTCAATTCAATTTAGTACATTTATTAAACACTTATTAAGTGCAGCAAAGAATACCAACCAGGCTTTGCCATAAAGGAGTTTCCAGTCTTACAGAGTTCCATAAATCTTCTAAGAATCCATACTTGTCCCAGAGATAGCATTTCTAGCCTCTGTTCCACTTTCAGCCTATGGTTGGTGATCTTCTGGGATGTGTGAAGCCAAACAGCTGACTTATTGAGAATCCTATGCACTCTGGAGGAAGGACTGAATGCTGCTAAGAACTGTGAGTTGGGGTGTGGGTGCAGAGGCTGCTTCAAGTTTTCTCTTGCGTGCGTGAGTGCACACATATTATCATATGCATAGAAACAGATACACACAGGCACATGTAAATTCTTTGAGTGATTACTATGAGGTAGGTACTGTGTTACATGCTTTATGTATGTTATTTCATCCTTAGTTATTATCACCCTTATTTTATAGATGAGGAAACCAAGGCTTAGAAAAGAATCCGCACACAGTCACACAGTTCAAGTGTGGCAAAGCAGAGGATCGCAATATGATGTATAAAACCTTTTGTACAACCTCCGTACAACTTCTTGAAAAGTATTAAATTATGTAAAAATAATTGATGCTAGCTAATATTTCTTCAATACTACAACCCTAAGCCTTGGTGTTAAACACTTGGGGTATCACTTTTTTTTTTTTTGGTAAGTCCTCAAAAACTTTGGTTATTTTATTGTTACAGTTTCAGATTCATTACGTTCAGCTGCTGACATATGCGTACGCCATTTGTTTCTTTACCATCTTAGTTACTGACAGCTCCACGCGGTTCAAACCAGAACGCAGGAGTCCTCTATTTCTACCTTTCTCCCACACTCCTCTCGATACAAAACTCGCCAACTCTTGCTGGTGTCAACTTACAACTAAATATAATATTCACCAAATTTTTAACTTCCTCTGCTACCATTCCAGCCTAGCATTTCTTTTAATTTTCAATTTTTTAAAGAATTTTATTTCCAGTACAGTTAAAATACTTAGTGTTATATTACTTTCAGGTGTACAATATAGTGATTCAACACTTCCGTATATCACCCAGTGGTCATCACCAGTGCCCTCCATGATGCCCATCACTTATTTCATTCGTCCTCCCACCCACCTTCCTTCTGGTAACCATCAGTTTGTTCTCTATAGTTAAGAGTCTGTTTCTTGGTTTGTCTTCTTTTTTCCTTTGCTCTTTTATTTCTTAAATTCCATATATGAATGAAATATGCTATTTGTCTTTGGCTTATTTCACTTAGCACTATACTCTTTAGATCCATCCATATCATTGCAAATGGCAAGATTTCATCCTATTTATGGCTGAATAATATTCCATTGTGTGTGTATGTGTGTGTACATACACCACATCTTATTCCTCCATCTATCAATGGACATTTGGGCTGCTTCCACATCTCGACTATTGTAAATAATGCTACATAAACATACAGGTGCATGTATCCTTTGAATTCGTGTTTTTGTATATTGGGGGTAAATACCCAATAGTGTGATCACTGGACCATAGGGTAGTTCTCTTTTTGACTTTTTGAGAAACCTCCATACTGTCTTCCACCATGGCTGCACCAGTTTGCATTCCCATCAACAGGGCACATCCTCACCAACACTTGTTCCTTGTCTTGTTGATTTCACATTCCGACAGATGTGAAATGATATCTCATCGTAGTTTTGATTTGCATTTCCACTTGGGGTATCATCTTATTTAACCTTCACTGCCACCACATGAATAGGTGCTATTATTAGTGCCATTTTTATAATTATGGAAAGCAAAGTTCAAGAAGGCTGAGAAGCTTGTTGAAGGTCCCATGGCTGGTAAATCATTAAATTAGGAATAGGACTTGGAATTCTGCTCTATTTTCCAAAAGGAAGAGATTGTACAAAATCTGAAAAGGAGCATTATCCTATTCTGGTACTTTGATTCTGTCAAAAACATTTGGTATTTATTATCTAATTCTCCACTGGATAATGTCAACCTGGCTGTATCACTCCTTAGCTTAACAGAGACGTTCTGATTCTGATCATGCACTGCAAGAGTGCAATTTAAGTGAAATAAAATGTATGCATTATTTGTTAAAAAAAATTCCTAGAGAATTATCTGCCCTTTATCAACACATACAGGTGAATATCATTTAAATCATAATTCGAGAGACGTAGCCACTCATGTCCACTGTCAAAATGAGCCCCAAATCTTCATCATCGTATTTTTCCTTCTGTTGTCCCCTCCCTCCACCATGCACATGGCTGTACTTATTTAATTTGTAATTGGAAACAGAATGAAGGAACAAAAATTTTTAAATCACAAAATTTCATACATTTGCGGAGTCTGCTGGAGACATCTGATGAACACCTCTCAATGGTCTCTCATCATTAGGGACATCCCACATGTTAGAACTAAATTATTTACTTCTAATCCACATAAATGCGCTCTCACTTTTATTGTTGTGAATTATTTACATCTAAAATGTTGAATCATGAAACTGAGGTTACTGATGGTACAGAAATGAAACCCACAGCATTTTAAGCTTCCTGCATCATTATCATTCCTTGCTGCTTCTCTGTATCGGTCTTTGTGTAATAGCTGTGTCCTGAAGTCACACTTTGGAAAGTTGAGGTGGCTGGTTTCTCACACTTTTTGTGTCAGTGACTATATTTGTGGCAGGACAGGTGTGGATGGACGTGGCTATTCAGGAAAAAAACATCTTAGACACCGAAAGAAAAAGAAAGCACAATGACAATTTATATACTCTTTGCTACTGTGCTTTTCGTGGTGTCTTATTTGTAAACGACCAATTTCCTTTATTCTACTTACACAAATGTCTACATGTAACATTTTCATAATGGAGTAAAAAGATTTTGCACCTATTCTATTTACTAAATGTGTACTTTCTTTCTTACAAAATGATGTAATTTATCGACAGTAAGCAATGTAAACATTACTAAATTATCAGAATAACATACAAATAGCATTTTCACTCACACGGAAAACTACTAATTTTTATTCAGTGTGAAATAAAGTAATTCCTGTGAACCCGTCTAGGAAACATCTATGCAAGTATATTTACATTATATGAAACTGCTACTACCTCAGTGCAAAAATAAAATCAATTCTCTATAAATTTCCCAGCTTGTTCTATTTTGCATGGTAAAAGCAATCACCGATCTGAAATTTGGGAAAGACATACTTCTTGATTATTCTTTGCTTGATATAAACATATATAAAATACAAGGTCTAGAACAGAAAGCTTATAAAAACAGTAATTTTACTGGCAATAGGCATAATGGAACTGCAAAATTATAATCTAGTCAGTGAATGCAATTTATAGACATACATCATTATCTTTATCAATTGAAATCATGTACTACATTAAATTCTATTGGCAATAGCACAGCCAAAAAAAGGAAAGTGAATGATCGCAAAAATGTAAAGAAAATACTCCGAACAGAATTTATAATGCTCTATAAGCAGAAAACACTTAGACTTTGTCTATAATAATACCTATTATTGATGTATGGCAGTGACCATGGGGCAACTTGTAAATAACCTCACAAGCCATTTTCTTAGCCAGCAATACAGCAATCTAGTTTCCCGTAAGCATCTCAACTATTACTGAAAAATAGCCTCCTGGCATTTATAAAGCAGTTGACTTCATACTTTAGTCCATGCATATATAATTAGATAGTTATATTTAAAATCAATATGCAATCCTTCAAAAGACATTATGCTTTTAAAACCTTAACTTTAAATTGATTTTTAACTATTTTATGTGCTTTGAAATTAACGTGTAATTCTGCCCCAGATACTCTGAGATGGTGTTAGTTGTTATACAAATGTGCTAAACTTTATCACTGAAGCAACATGAGGTTGGCACTCCTACAATTTCTAATGCTATCATTAATTTTATACTGAAAATAGAAGTATGGTTCCACTTTGGTCTAACAAAAAGGCAAGCTTATGACAGTGCTGTGATTTTTATTAATTTAAACTACATCAGGGGGAACAGACTTGAAGAATAAATATATAAAAAGCTATAACTTAGGTAGTTGAATATTCTTACAAGAGGGCTCTGTTAAGAGATTATTTTTCAAAGGTTAACTTTATAAAAAGAAAAATGAGTGAGTTTCCTTACAAAAATTTTACAGACTCTAAGCCTTTGTGAAAACAAGGTGGGATAAACACACACACACACACACACATAAACACTTGACTTTCAACAAAAAAGGCTTTCAACAGAAAGCGTCCTGACTGGTAGCACTGAGTCTTGACTGGGCGCTGTGCTGCCCACACTCACAAAACCCGCATTTGGAAGGCTGTTCAGTATGAAGAAATGCGAGGCCCATGGACTCAGGTGGAAGATAATTTTCATTTAAAAAATTACTAGTTATGGACTCTTTAAATAGCATTTTTCACCTAGGATTATCAAAATTCTTAGTATTGCCACAATGCAACTAAACGTATGGCTGAGGAACAGCCTCCTTCATGAAGCAGCGACTGTCTGCTCGCATCCCGTTTCAAGAAGGAAGCATTAACTCTTTAGTCATCTCAATGCCTTTAATGAAGACCGACTGCACAAGTTCAGTCCAGAGGGAAAAATTAGCTTGGTTTCTCTAAAATGGTTTATTAGGGATCCAAATGACGGTTCAGATTGTAATCAGCATTTAAGCAACAAGAGTCTACGACCCTTTCAGATGTGATGGCCTGCGCGGCATTTTAATCACGTCATCCTTGAACTCCAGGCTCCAAATTCATTCTAGGAAACGCAACTGAATTTGGCTCATCTTAAATAGAAATTTGTTCTATTTTTTAAAATGTTCATTAGATTGGTGAGCTACATTCCCAGACAGTAAGTTACGTGCCCCATGACTCTGTGCCTTTAAACTCTCGGAAACCCAGCAGTTTGCGCTAAGCCTGTGAGTGTAACTGCCGAACTGACAGCCTCCCGTGGCCCATCTGATTTTCCTTAAGCTGGAGAAAAGGATGGTCTGCAGTGACCCTCCAGCTGATTGAATGTAAAGAAGAAGAGTATGAAATGTGTTTTGTGAAGCAGAACTTTATGTCAGGTTACAGCTAGACACATCTCCTCCACTGAGTCTGAGCTCGTCAATTGTGCACCTAAAATTTTATGGGAAAGGATACTGTTTGATGCAGTCCACCAGTGGTCCATAACAGCAGTCGTTCACGATGCACTGAGGACAAAACAGAGAAGGGGTCTGGGGTGACTACAAAAACTGTTACTGTTAACTAGTATCCTAAAAGCAGTAATTACTTTTCTTAAAAAAAAAAAAACTATCAAAAGGCTGTTAAGATTTAATCACAGAAAACAAAAATCACATGCTTTTTATTCACTATAAAAGCAAGCTATTAAAAAGTGAAATGCTCTTCTTGCAAATATTGCATTGCCATTTATGGTGCACCCTGACCTCAGTGATAGTTTATGATGACAGTAATTAAATGAGGTTTAAAATCCTTTACTCTGCTAGGCAGATAGCACTGCCACTGAAAATAGACAGCTGTGATTAATACCTGATAGACCTGATTTGCTAGAACTCCATCTGGAATCTGAGAAGGGTCCCGTAGCATACTATTTATAACAGACTTGGAGGCTGTAGAAGAAAAGAGATGAACTGTTAACAGTCAACATACTTTGAGTGCAGCATGAGGAGTGACATATACCTGTATGTACACAAACCATGAAAACGAAAACATTACTGATACTAATAATTTTTTTCCTTTTTTATAATCTAAGAGAAGCTTTTAATTAGACCATTTTGCCAAGTGTATAAGCTACACCGCCAGATTTGAAGATGACCCAATTTTTCTAAGGTACATTAACAAGTACGGACCTAAAGCATATGTCTCCTTGCAGATAAATTAGCTTTGTTAAAGCCTGCTTGGGGAAAAAAAAAAAAAAAACACAGCAAGAACAATCAGAAAAGAAATATTTACCTTTTGCAAGTAAGTATTTTATAACCAAGCATATGTATACGGAGAGCTTAGGGAAGGCAGGTCACACTTGAATGATGTCAATAAAAATAACTTTTAGCCGAGAAAGCATCTCTGAATTCTAAACCTTTCTAAATTAATTCTCATCAACAGCCATAAAACACTGCATCCATTTCACAGATGAGGAAAGTAGGTAAAGTTGACTAACCACTGAGGGAATCTGAAGGAAAAAAAAATATGTATTTATTTATTTATATATGAATTTCTGTCCCAAAATGTGCCTCCTCATAGCCAATTATAAGTTAAATTGACCTTATCCAGGAACACCTATAGAAGAAGAGGCCAGGGGAGGCATCTCATGAAGAAGGCCCTATCAGATCACACACTTAGCACATGGAGACAAGAGATCCTGGCCCTGCTGTTTTCTGTAGGCATGTGGAAGCCAAGGTGACTAGAACTCCTCTTCCTTTGCACGGGAGGAAGGCAAGTCTCTAAACTAAAGCTAAATCTAGTGCTGCCTAGTAAACAATTCTTCCAAGTCCTCCAACGGATTCATTCCCAAACATTCAGCAAAATGGCTTAGGGTTTAGTCACACAAATGCAAACTAAAGTACATATTGGATAATTATCTAGTTAATAGAATGAACACAAA
This sequence comes from Ailuropoda melanoleuca, assembly GCF_002007445.2. Taxonomy (NCBI): domain Eukaryota; kingdom Metazoa; phylum Chordata; class Mammalia; order Carnivora; family Ursidae; genus Ailuropoda; species Ailuropoda melanoleuca. The sequence goes on from NC_048222.1 coordinate 67,528,251, forward strand.
CCACGAATCAACATCATCCATGTTGAGATGACTTTCAGTTTTGTTTTTTTTTATATTATGATGTTCCTTATCAAGTTCAGTACCATAAGATCACTGACAGATATGATAAATGTTATGTTAGTAAATACTGTAAAGAAATAGAGAAATTACATCTTTTTCACTTAAGCACAGTAATGAGTCCACAAAGAAATAATGCAGTACACTTATTTTAGTTATTTCCTATTCTTTGACTGCTTCCTATTCTGCATGCACATAGCCACGTTCATGGACTTAGCTATCTGTAACCTTCAGTTGGTTCTGCAAGTGTAGAAGCCATATCTGGAATCCCAAAAAGAGCATCATCATGAGAGGAACACTATCCAGCCCTCTCTCTACAACCAGCTCTGCAACCAGGGCAAATTTATGGAATATGGCACCTTTCAGATTCACTATCTTCTTCTGTAGAAAATGACAATATTATCTGAGCTGATTACCTTAAGGGGTTCTTACGGGTTTGTTCAGAAAAGAGCTACAACAGCTATTTTGTTGTCGATTTCATTTAAGTAATAGTAAGAACCAAACTATATGATAACTCACTGCAAATCAGATTGAAGGCTTTTTTTCACTTTTTTTACTTTTTATTTTTTTAAAGATTTTAAGTAATCTCTACACGCAGGGTGAGGCTCAAATTCATGACCCAGAGATCAAGAGCTGCACACTTTACAAAGCCAGCCAGGCACCACGACAGGCTCTTTTTTTTTTTTTTTAAGATTTTATTTCATATATTTGAGAGAGAGAGAGAGAGCGAGAACACAGGGAGAGTGAGAGGGCGAAGCAGACTCCCCACTGAGCAGGGAGCCCGATGCGATTGGGCTCGATCCCAGGACCCTGAGATCATGGCCTAAGCCGAAGGCAGAAGCTCAACTGACTGAGTCACACAGATGCCCCTCACCCAAAGGCTCTTTTTAAAATAGAGGAGGGACAATACTCTAGAACATAAGAAGATGAGGTCACTTATTTTGTGAGGGAAGAAAAGGAAATATTACAGAAAAAATAAACTAATGACATCCTAATTTTCCTCACAATTTAAATTTTCGAGTATTGTGCTTATCAGAATTAAGAATCAGAGCCAACGCACTTTTTAAAAAATACTCTGAATATATTGAATAGAACTCTATTCAAATCAGAGAAAGCTTGCGAGAGCAAGTCAATCATTTTAAATTGAAGAGTAAAAACTATATATTCAATCCACATTCATTTTAAACTCAACAATATATCTTTTCCTTTCTCGCAACCTGCCATTTTTAATTTATTTTTGTTTTATTTTTTTAAAGATTTTCTTTATTTATTTGACAGAGAGCACAGCAGGGGGAGTGGCAGGCAGAGGGAGAGGGAGAAACAGGCTTTCCGCTGAGCAGGGAGCCCGATCTAGGGCTCGACTCCAGGACCCTGGGATCATGACCTGAGCCGAAGGCAGATGCTTAACTGACTGAGCCACCCAGGTGCTCCGAGCCACCCAGGTGCCCCTCAACCTGCCATTTTTTAGAGCAAGAAAATGATAATATATAGGGATTTGAGGCCTTGGCTACCCAGGATGTGCCTGCCTTCTGTTTGCAGATTTTAGGACTTCGGCTTCACAGAAGTATGCCTGTGTCTAAGATCAAGCCAAACGAATGCAAACTTACTTTTACACACATATTCTGAACCTAAGAGCTGCCAAAGGGATGAGCGGTATCAATCAGGTAAGGAAAGGCAGCTGGGCAATCTTGGGATGACTAGGAATAAGAAGGGCTCAAGGAAGCCAGTACCCTTCATAAGCAAGATGTCCCCTGGCCAGCTACTACCTATGGCCAAGCTGCATCCATCCTTTTTGACCACATGTGGACAGGAGACTTGTTCTCCCTAACCTTTGCTAGAGGCATTCATCCTCTTGATTTCAGAGTTTACCTCTGTCACAGCTTCAACTGCTGGAATGTCAACTTTCTACCAAGCATGTACAAAGCAGGAATGCATGAACCACTTGGAGCTGTGTGCACAAGGATAGGGGAGAACTGGTCCCTGTTAAAGCATGCTATGGGAGAGAGGCAATAGGCGATGTCCGGACTAAGGCGTAATGCCTAAGATTATGATCTGCTTCTGTGAAATATTTCAAGAGGCTAAAATAATAAATATCCATGCCCCTGCCACTCTGACTTAATGTCTGTATCTTCAATTAAATTTACTTTAAATAGTCTAGTATTAATTTGTGTAAACTTTTTTATTTATCAGTCTTGCTAGAGGTTGGTTCATTTTACTAGTATTTTTAAGGAACTAGATTTTGGTTTTGTTGATTTTCTCTACTGCTTCATTCCTTCCAACTTCATTTAATTCATCCTTTCGTCATCTTTATTTCTGGCTTTCCACTTTGAGTTTGTTGTATTATTCTTTTACAAACTTACTATCTTTATTATTTAAATTTTCAATCTTTTATTTCAACATATACTTTTTAAGGCTATAATTTTTCCTCTAAATTCTGCTTTAGCTACATGCCACAAGTGTTGTTCTCATTTATTTATAAGTATTTTATAGTTTCCATTATGATTTCATCTTTCATCCATAAATTATTTAAAAACTTATTTCAAATTTTTAATTTGATCATATTGGTCAAAGTATGTGATGCTTATATTAATTTGAGGGTATTCTATTTGACTTCCATCGGTGTTTTCATAGGCAATCAATTTATATAAATATTTTACATCTCTTAAAAAATACTAAAGCTCCTATTTTTAAGGTATGGGGTTCAGGTATGTCTAGTAGGCCAAGATTTTTAATTGTATTATTAAAATCTTCTATATTCTTTTTTTTTAAGATTTATTTATTTGACAGAGAGAAAGAGAGAGAGAGAGAGAGAGAGAGAGAGAGAGGAGAAGAAGGGCAGAGGAGAGGGAGAATCTCAAGCAGACACCCCACTGAGCATGGAGCCGGACATAGAGCTTGATCTCATGACCCTGAGATCATGACCTGAGCTGAAATCAAGAGTTGGATGCCCAACCAACTGAGCCACCCAGATGCCCCAAATCTTCAATAGTCTTATTAATTTTTAATTAATTAATTTTAAATGAACCCATACCTAATTTAATCATATCTCCTTTGTAATTCTGAGCACAGTTGACCCTTAATAACATGGGGGTTAGGGACACCAATCCCCTGGGTGGTCAACAATCCCACATATAAACCTAACTACTTAAAACTTAAACTTAAAACTTAACCACTTAAAACTTAACTACTAACAGCCTACTGTTGACAGGAAGCCTTACTGATAACATAAAATCGATTAACACATATTTTATATGTTATATGTATTATATACTATATTCTTACAATAAAGCTAAAGAAAAGGTTATTAAGAAAATCATAAGGAAGAGAAAATACTGCACTGTGTTTATAAAAATAGTACTGCACTGTATGTGTATGTATTAAAAAAAATCCACATATAAGTAGACCCATGCAGTTTAGGTCCATGTTGTTCAAGGGCCAGCTATATAAGGAATTTAGAATGCACTCACTCCAATCAGAAAGCCCCCCCCTTCTCCATCAGCCTCCATGTTATTCTGTCTATTATTTTTGTTCAACCACCCTGTTTGTAAACATAATTTCTTAGTTTCTGTGATGGTTAATTTTATGTCAACTTGACTGGGCCACAGGGTGCCCAGACTTTTGACCAAACATTATTCTGGCTATGTCTGTGGGGGTGTTTCTGGATAAGATTGACATTTGAATTGGAGTAAAGCAGATTGCCCTCACCAATGTGGATGGGCCTTATTCAATCAGTTGAAGGTCTGACTAGAACATAAAACACTGGGTAAAGGACTAGTTTATCTGTCTGGGACATCCTCTGGACTCAAACTAAAATATTGGCTCCTCCTGGATCTCAAGTCTGTGGGCCTTTGGACTGGACCTACACCACTGGCTCTCCTGGGTCTCCAGCTTGCCAGCTGTAGCACTTGGGACTTTCAACCTCTAGATCATGGGAGCCTATTCCTTATCTCTCTCTCTCCAGCTTGCCAGCTGTAGCACTTGGGACTTTCAACCTCTAGATCATGGGAGCCTATTCCTTATCTCTCTCTCTCTCCATATACATATGTACATACACACACACACACAACTGGTTCTGTTCTCAAGTACTGTAATATAGTTTCTATTTTTTTAAATGTTCAATACTTAGATTTATGAACATGTTTGCCAATTTCCTCCTTCAGTACTGCTTTCTGAATTCTGTTCGCTTTTAGATTCATTATCTTTGTTATTAAAATACCTAGTTCTTTCAGATGAGACCACTGAGTAGTAAAATCTCTTAGTCTTGTCTTGCCTGAAAATAACTTAGTTCTCACTTTTGAATGATAATACAGCTGGGTATAGAATTATAAGCGAAGAGTCATTTTATTTCAACCATTTGAAAATAATATTCCACTGTCTCTTGACATCTGTTATTGATAAGAACTCTATTGTCAGTCTAATAATAATCCCTATAGAAATAATTTGTCTTTTATCTCTGGTTCCTTTTAAATTTTTCTTTAATATTCAACAGTTTCATCACTGGGTATCTGGGTATGGCTCTTTTAATTTAGCCTGCTTGGAATTAGCTGTGTTTGATGAACCTACATATATATGCCTTTAGCCAGTTTGAAAAGTTTTGAGCCACTATAGCTTTGGCCTCCATTCTCTTCTTCTGGCACTCTTCTTCTGGCACTCTTCTGGCCTTATTACTATCCCCTATGTCTCCTACTCCTATAAAGTGTTTATATTTCTTCTCTATTCATCTCCTGTGTTATATACTAAAGGTGCTTTCCTTAGAGCCATCCTAAAGTTCACTAACTTTTGTTCTAATCTAATTCTTCTGACACTTCATTCATCTAATCAGTTTTTTTTTAAGATTTATTTACTTATTTGAGAGACAGAGTGAGAGAGCACGCATGCATGAGTGGGAGGGGCAGAGGGAGAGCAAGAGAGAGGATCTCAAGCAGAGTCTGAGCTGAGTGTAGAACTCGAAGTGGGGCTCAATCCCACAACCCAGAGATCACGACCTGAGCCAAAACCAAGAGTTGGACGCCCCACCAACTGCATGACCCAAGCAGCCCTCATCTAATGAGCTTTTAACCTTAATGATAACTATATCATTTCTAAATTTTATTGTTTTCCCAAATCTGTCTGCTCTTTTCTCATACTATACTCTGTTCTTTCACTTATCTAGTTAGATTTTAGTTTATTAGATGAGTTCATATAATTTTTATGTTTTAAAACATCATCTTATAGACTTAACTTCTATTATATTCATTTTCTTATTTCCAGTTCATGGTATGCAATTTCTCTATCTGCCTACCTGCCTATATACTTATCTTCCCTCTGATGGTGGTTTTCTCACTTGGTTTGTAAATTTTTACTGTGAACTTAATTTCAGCAAGAACTGTTTGACCTGCACTGTGGAAATAACCATGACAGAGTAGTTTCGTGTTTATTTTTGCAGAGACCAGTTTTATTGTTAATTTCTTAACATGGGCTTCCTGCAGTATAAATAAGAGCACAAATTTGGACCCAAACCCACAAATGGTGCTGGCTTATTTCTAATTTCTTTCTCCAAATACCCCACGACTCAAGACCATCTATAGGAAGCAAGCTTCCTTGCCATTTTCTCCAGGCAAGTGGAGTTTCCCCAATCCTTTTCCCATGGTTTGGGCTGTATGTGGAGGCTCGCTTCCAGCTCCTTGTTGCCTATCTTTCCCTCCAGGGAGTTAAAAATCCCAGCCCCAACCCCTCATGTCCACATCTAAAACTGTCAACTCTTGTGGACCTACAAAGTGAAAGCCCCTGTTTACCAATCTGAATATACATTCTCTCTTCATTCCCTGCATCTAGAGATGCAATTCCTTTTGTTTGAACTTGGTTTTGTATTTTAAAAGACTTTTTCTATCATGTCCATGTTTTTGTCGTGGAAATACAGACCATCAATAAAAGCTCATTCTGCTACGTTGCTGAAATTTTTGGAAACTTTTTAGTAAGACGTTCAAGGGAAAGCTTGTTTCCTTGTTAAATTTTGTGGAGTTCAAGTTATTTAAATATACAAAGAGAAGGTCCTTCTAAGAAACTGGAACTACAAACAAAAGAGAGAAGGGCAGGTGGCCAAAAAGCAGGTGGGTTATAAAATGGGCCAGAGTCCTCTCTGTGGCACAGGGTCTGGCTGGACCAGCCAAAGGGAGAAGGGTCACTGGTGGCTACAAAATGAATTGCTACCCTGACTCCTCCAAAGACTGCTGCCACGTCACAGGCCAAAGCACTGTGCTAATCAAGCTTAACAAGTTTCTGTGGGCTTGAGAATCAGTTCCATTAGATTCTCAAATATAACCTCCCCCCTTTTTTTTTGGAGGGGGAGGCTTTAAACAATAATTTCTTAACACGCTCATGATTTGGCAGTTTAGGCTAGGTTAATGGAGATAGCTCGTCTTTGTGTGACATTACCTGGAGCAGATGATCTGGGTGCTAGAAGGTTCACTTTCATCATGACTCACTTACGTGTCTGGCACACCTGCACTTGCTTCCACCTCAACGGGACCGGTGGGTGAAGGGCCTTGATTCCTCTCCAGGGGGGCCTCGCTAAGGTCTGTGTGAACTTCCCCTTGACATGGGTTCCAAGAGCAAACACCCCAAAGAACCAGGCAGTACTTTACAGTTCCTTATGACCTAGATGTCACACAAGACCATGTTTATTTACATCTTCCTCAAAAGAGGAAAACATGCCTTCTAAAGGAAAGGTGAACTATGCCATCTATTACTTTCAAAGGGAGAGGCAGCATGGAGCAGTGGTTATGAGCTGAGCCTGAATCAGGCAGACTTGGTTTGAGGCCTGGCTCTTCCAACCCACTAGCTCTGTCATCTCGACAAACTAATTCATGTCTGTGACCCTCAGTCCCCTCGTCTGTAAAAGAGCAGAACGCTGGTGCTTATTTTTCAGGACCGTGGTGAAGACGAAATAAAATAACCCAGGAAGAGCATTTAACGTGCTGTTGCAGACTGGGGCAGATGAAGTTGTTACCTTGTTGCTTTGGCTGTCCTTAGATCACAGTGTGGCTTGCATGTCGCCCCCGGAAACTGCATTATCCACACATACATCACTTATTACCTTCTATTGTCAAGAGTTTAAAAGAAGAAAGACTTCATGAGATATGTATAAAGTCAGGGGGCTGTTCTTGCCAAGTATGTAATTGCCACAGCCTTGGAGAGGCAGCCAGAAGGGAATGTGACAATGCCAGATTCTCCCTTCCTACCTGCCACCCAGCCACGCCCTCTGTGGCAGTCAGGGTACAATGCGTCATGCAATCTGATCTCCGGAAAGAACCTGGGAGAAGTCCTTCACACATTTGTGTAGTATTAGCTTACGGCGCTATCACTCCACGGCGGGGGAGCGGGGGTTGTATTTTAAATCTTGTCTGTAACCATACAAGGGTTTTTCCCCCTTACTTCAAGCACCAGCAATCAAGTGGAGACATTCCCCCAAATAACTCTCACACCCAGTTTCATAACTCTTCCTTTCCTTGGTGCAAGCTCAAATAAGTGGCCAGCAACTGCTGAAAGGAACTGGGGCAAATAAGCAGCTGAATCCTCTATGCTGTTAAGGTCGCTGGAAATCCTGCCCACTGCAAAGAGTGCCTTTTGACTAGGTTATACCTGAGCTGAAACATCTAGTTGGGACCCCTAACCCAAGGTCACAAATAGGTTTAAGCACGGCAGGTGAACCAGCATGGGGCTGCCTGTGTACTGGATGGCAGCAGTCGGGAGAGAAAAAGGGATGAGGTGAGAGATGGATGATATTGGGATACAGACGAGAGGGACCATTTGGAAGGAAATACATACGCAGACAGACGGTGGTGTTAGAACCCAGTTCTCCCTCCAGGAAGGAAAAACAGTCCATGCAGTTGAACAGCTGGTGGGGGAAGGCAGCTGCTCCCAAAGGACACCAAGTGTCTTGCCTTTTCATGTGGCTCCTGCGGAGGCTGAGCTCCAGAACAGCTAAGCCTAAAATACCTGCTAGAATTGAATCGGCTCTTCAAACACTGGTTTAAGGCCTTTGGACTTCAAGGTCAGAAAGGTCCCAAGTTACGTCTCCATGGGAGCTGGCCTGCCGATGTCTTTTCCGGACATTTTCAATATTGCCCGTGGCCTACAGGAACTTATTACTTTTGCGGTTGGAACAATTTCTCAAAAATTCCAGGCAGCCCACTAGCTATCCCACTGCACAGGAGTGATCTCGAAAGCAGTCTGCTCCCATTTGACAATCTAAATAAGCAGTATCTTTTAACATCAGGGAATCTTATAGAAGCAAATTAAATTCTGTTCTCTAACTCGTATATAATCGTGTAAGAAATAACTTTGACTACAGTCATCAAAGAAAAAAAGTATTATGTGAAGACAAGAGGAAGAGGTCTCCAAAGCATGAATATTCACACTGATCAGACTGTGTCAGCAATTTGTAGATCTAGAGCCAGTCTACACCGCCAACTCTTATTCCACAGACACTCAGCAGATATTTATTAAGCACCTGGTTAATGCCAGGAGTACACTTACTCCCATCCCTCCTACCCAGCCACCCCCAAATCCATCCTCCAAATCTGGAATGTTCTTTCTTAACTTTCCCTCAGGCAAAACTTCAAAGCCCAGTTGAAGTCTCATCTCCTCCAGCAGAGTTTCCCCTTATGCTTCCAATCCACTTGCTCTCCCCTCCCTCATACTGGGGAGAGAACTCATAGTGTCTACCAGTCATCTGGCACTTGATTAAATATTACTTTGTCATCTGTTGGCAGGAGATTGAGCAGGACGCCAAGATGTGAAACCATGACCTACTCAAAAAAAAAGACCTGGAGGAAAAAGGAATGTTCAGCATAATATGGAAAAAACGATGTCCTATTTCCTCAATGTTACCTTTAAGTATCTAGGGGCTTTTCCATGGGGGATTAGGCTCACCCCGTGGTTACCCCAAGAATATAAGAGATAATTCTTCTAAGTTTATTACCAGTTCTGAAGCTAGAAGGTTTCAGATTTCAAGCTCGCCTTTCAGTGGTTCTATGTTTATTCGGTCTATATAAATCTTGCTTAACCTTTTCTGTCATTATAGCCCACTGAAGGAGTTTTTTTAGACATTTTTTCCCAATTTCCCCCAAGAAATTTTAATGCCACAGGTATACTATATGTCTGTTAATGCGATATCACCCCCCCTTTTTTCATAATGAGTTTCTTTTTTTTTTTTTTTAAGATTTTTTTTATTTATTTATTTGACAGAGAGAGAGACAGCCAGTGAGAGGGAACACAAGCAGGGGGAGTGGGAGAGGAAGAAGCAGGCTCCCAGCGGAGGAGCCCGATATGGGGCTCGATCGCAAGACCCTGGGATCACGCCCTGAGCTGAAGGCAGACACTTAACGGCTGCGCCACCCAGGCGCCCCTGATATCAGCCCTTTTGAGAGCAGTTCACGTGGAGGACTAAGGCAGTGTCTGCATCAGGATATTTGGCAAGGAGCTTACCAGCAGACATATTTCTCTGTTATCACCTCAAGGTTGCTCTGCACAAAATAGTTACTCAACAAATTGCTGAATGAATTACTAATAAACTACTCAAAATCCATCCAAGCCCTACTGTCATCTCAATTTTTAGGTAGTCAAATGGATTTGACTTAATTTGAACTTTTCTCATTATAGATGAGTCATCTTTTTAAAAAAAATAAAAATAAATATATATTGTTTTCAGAAAATGTAGACTAACAGGACGTAGGACACAATGGGTCTTTAAATGTTGACAACATCTAATGCCACATCTCCCAAAGAGAAGAGTGCTTAACTTGGGCATAGGCATGTGAAGTGACTTTCCAAGCACACAAAACATTTTTTTCTTTAGCATTTATGTATTATTTTTATAAGTGCTTTCTACTTATGGCAAGAAATTCTAGTTTATCATGTAAGGTGGAACTGTAATTTCCTTTTTAAAACAGAATTAATTAAATGATACTTTAAAATTTTTCAAGCAAATATAGTATATTTATTATTAGTACATGTGCTACAATGGAGATAGGGAAAAACTATGAACGTACCCAAATTTCCAAAATTTCAGAAACACTAGTTTAACATTTGTACAAAGTCAGCTGAGTATTCAGGAAGGTGGGGTGGGGTCACTCAGTCTATCCTATAGCAACTTTCCACTTCTAAAAAGGAACAATAGCTAACATTTACTGAGTGCTTACCATGTGCTAGGAACAATTCTAAACTCTTCACATATATTAACTCATTGAATTCTCAGAATATACCTACAAGGTGGCTATCCCCACATTAGAAATGAAAAAATTAAGGCATGAGGAATTTAAAGATTTTATTTATTTATTTATTTGAGAGAGAGAGAGAGAGAGCACAAGTGGTGGGGAAGAGGCAGAGGGAGAAGCAGACTCCCTGCTGAGCAAGGAACCCAATGTGGGGCTGGATCGCAAGACCCTGGGATCCTGACCTGAGCCAAAGGCAGACGCTTAACGGACTG